>NW_020799097.1:55291036-55366289 GCF_003259725.1 Athene cunicularia | reverse complement strand
CCCCAGGTCCCTCTCTGACTGGCAGCTCTCCAGCCACTCCTCCCCAAGCCTGTAGCGCTGCTGGGGGTTGTTGTGGCCCAAGGGCAGCCCCTGGCATTTGGCCTTATGGAAACTCCTGCAGTTGGCCTCAGCCCATGGCTCCAGCCTGTCCAGGTCTCTCTGCAGAGCCTCCCTGCCCTCGAGCAGATCAACACTCCCACCCAACTGGGTGTCATCTGCAAACTGACTGAGGGTGCACTCGATCCCCTCGTCCAGATCATCAGTAAAGATGTTAAACAGGAGTGGCCCCAAAACCGAGCCCTGGGGGACACCATTCGTAACCGGCCGCCAACTGGATTTAACTCCATTCACCACAACTCTTTGGGCCTGGCCATCCAGACAGTTTTTTACCCAGGAGAAGGCTGTAGGAAACAGTGTCAAAGTCCTTACTAAAGTCAAGGTAAATTACATCCACAGCCTTTCCCTCATCCAATAAGCAGGTTGTCCTGTCGTAGGAGATCAGGTTTGTCAGGCAGGACCTGCCTTTTATAAACCCATGGTGACTGGGCCTGAGCATCTGGTTGTCCCTTATATGACTTTTAATGGCACCTGAGATGACCTGCTCCATCACCTTCCATGGCACCGAGGTCAGACTGACAGTTCTATAGTTTCCTGGATTGTCCTTTCTGACTTTCTTGTAGATGGGTGTCACATTTGCCACTCTCCAGTCTATTTCATTTTATTTTATTTTATTTTATTTTATTTTATTTTATTTTATTTTATTTTATTTTATTTTATTTTATTTTATTTTATTTTATTTTATTTATTTTTTTAAAGAAATATTTTATTTTTATGTTATGTTTTATATTATTCCGTTATCCTTTTAATAGAGCTTATTATGTAAATAGCCCAGAATATTTTCTGAATGAACTCAAGGGAAGAGGGAGGAGGCTGCAGGGGGAGAAAGGAAGCAATACCACAGGAACTCCAAGGCTTCTAACTGAATTCTGCATGTAATCCTCTATTCAGTAAGATTCCTTCAGATTTTTAAAGGCCATGTCATAATAAATGGCAACTACTGCCATTTCTAGTAGCTGCAGACCCTGTAAATACAGCGTAATTTGAGTGGCCAAGTCTAGACAGTCTGAAGCACTTGTGCAAAGACAACATGAATTGTAAGTTTTCAGGATAATTTTATTATATCTTATAACTCGGCTGAAGTTGTTGTTCTTATCATTTACATCATGTTATCTGTGCCCTCTCAGATCCTGGAGAATTTTTGCTTTCCACTAAAGCACTGCTGAAGTATCTGTCTCTGCCTCCTTCCATACCTCCCAGCCTCGGTGGGACATCCCATGTCCCTGTAGCTGTGTGGTCACATCTCCCAGCAGGGAGCACAACTAGGGAAGAATCATATAGTAAATATAAATGTCCAGAGCAGACATGGAATGGTTTTTAAATTAAGTTCACAGTGTTAACTCTTCAGGTTTTACATTCTTTAAATAAATTAATAATAGGTTTCATATTCTGTGATTCTTTCCAGAAAATATGCAAATATTGCTCTAGGACACAGTTTGTCACTCCTCCAAAAAAAAAACCACAAATAGAGTTGTTATTTTTCAAAAAATGACCTTGAACCCGGATAATTAATCATCACATTATTGGGCTGATTTTTCCACAGCAAGCATAAGCATCAGCCTTGTTTCCACTAATGGGTATTACTGGGCCTCCACAGTCAATATTAAAGAATGCAAATGGAGAAAAGGATACTAGGAGAAGAAAAATGGAAAAAATAAAGAATTCTATTAGTTATTCTTTAATAACTTATAATAATGATGCTGAATTATAACAATGATGACTATGGTACTAGCCATTTAAAAGAAAATTCAGCAGATCAGGATCCTGATGTCCTATTTCTAACGCCTTTCAAAAAAGAGATGAGAAACTTTGCGAAGATCATCTTGGCAACCTATTGCATTATTTCTAAGGTCCTAATACCATTGATATAGGAGCAAGGGAAATGACAAACCTGGAAATCTTCCCAAAGGAGCACATTTAGAGAAACATTAAATAACAGATGATCCACTAATATTCCTATGGGTTCACGTGGGTTTAAAAAAAAAAAAAAAAGCCGTTACAATTACTTTCAGAGACATTATTTCACAGGGAGCTACATCTTGTTTTTTATTTGCCTGAATTATGCCTAGCTGAACCAGATTAAATCAGATTAAATGACAACCCAGGCAAGATCCGGATCTGTCCTTTAAACCTGACTTTTCAGATTTATAAATTGTTAAATGTCACAATTTTTTTGTGTGTTCTAGAATGCCCCACTTTACACTAGGGGTACCAAAAAATCTGGTTATTCTTCTGTTTCTTTGTGTTTCTGGATTACCAAAAAATTCTGGCTGGTACAATTTTTCAAAGAACTTTTATTATATCCGTGTCAGTGAGAGCTGGCTGGAATGGAAGCTCAATTTCAATTTGGGAAATATGCTTCTAAGGAAAATGGTGTTATTTTCAGAAATGCAGAGTTCATACTACTCACTGTGAAGTTAAATTCTGAATTGTAAGTTAAAGAAAAGCAAACAAAATAATACAATAATACATGTGCCATGTATCCACTAGAGTATTGCAAGATTTATGTAACTGTAAAGTCAGAATTTAGAACCTATTTAATTTTATATTTTTTTAAAAGGTCAAGATCTAAACTGGCTATTCAGAATGACAATTCCTTTTAAAACTAATTTTGTGCACATTCATAGAAAGTATAAATATTCTGAATTATCAGAATCAGTTTAGAAAGGGGACTTGACTGTCACTAGGAAAAGCTAAGCTCTTTAGTAAATGTGCAATTATAGCCAAATCAGGGAAAAAAAGATGTTGTATAAGTCCTAGGAAAAAAACATCTTTGAAAAAGTTACAGTATTTTTTTTATAAATCAGAAGTGTAATATAATCTGGATTAACACGTATCTTATTCCAAACAGGGCAATGCAGAATTAGTTGGGATTCAAGGAAGGACAGTAAGAACTATCCACCTGGACACAGTCTGATGAAGAGAGACCAAACAGAGTCATAAATCTCTATTCTAGGATGAAGTACAACAAGGAAACAGTAATATTTATTATAGTGAGTAATATGAGGAAGATATTTTAGGGGTTTCTCTCATGGTAACAGGGGATATCAAATAAAATAAAAATTAAGTTAATTCAAAACCAGTTTCTCTCATAGTAACAGAGGATATCAAAATAAAAATTAAGCTAATTCAAAACCATTTTTTTTTTCCAATCTAACATTTTGAAAACCATTTACACAAGAATTTATGCACATCAAAAAATTGGAAAGATTCAGGAACACCTGAATATTCATATAGACAACAGGAGTAGTCCAAGTAATCAGAGCTGTTGGAAACCATCTTTGCTTTTGCAAAAGATATGAAGTTAATGTTCCCAGGCTTAAGTAAATCCATCTAAAAAAGCACCGACCTATGATGAACAGGACTACAAGTTATCCTACCTTGGCTACAAGAAGTTCTTAACAGCTTTCGGTGCTAGCTATTGTTGACAGTGGCAAGACATGGACAAACCTCAGCTCAATCAAGACTGTCAATTCACACACTCACATTAAATTACCAATCTAAGGAATGACCTTTTTCACAAATTCTCATATATTAATCAATATGTCTTCATCTATAACCCAGAAAGTATATACTGGTATATAAACTGTTAAAGCAGGAGTGGCCACCTCTCTGAATGTGAACAGCAATAACTCTTTACAGCAAGTGTCATGCTTTTTACTAGTTCATTATTGAAAGTGGCAGCTACAAAAGAGAGAGTTCTACTCTTTTGCCATAGTCTCATCTCTACCCTCTTGCCCTACAACATATTTTAAAATGCTGTATTTTTCTTTTATTTCTCCTGAACAGTGCTCAGCCAGCACAGCAATATGGTTGAAGATTGGATTAACTACAGCAGACCAAAGTCTCTGGAAATAAATAAAAAAAAAAATTTAAAAAAAAAATCGCTAAATAAAATATATTTTAAAAAATTCCACCTAGTCCTATATGTCTTTTCCAACTCATAGACAGCTACACACGCAGCAAGTCTCTCTGGAAGAAAAGCAACAACAGACTAATAAAAGAAACTAGAAATGTTTTTTTAAGGCTTAAAATTGAATTAAGGGAATTGCTTTCCCATTCTCCCTCACCTCAAAGAGCTTATCAGAAAAAAAAAAAACAAAAAACAAAAAACAAAACAAAAAAAAAAACACCAAACCTCACCGTTACCAGATTACAATGAAAATGCCCTTTTGTTTCCTAATGGCATATGCTAACATTTATATAGCCAGACAAGTAAGAAGACCCACATCTACTTAGGTTGATATAATCACCAATATGAGTATATGTGTAATAAAAATAACAGGAAAAACATATATGAACTGAAACTTAATTTTATCAAACCACTAAGCATCATGAAAAAAAGAATAAAATCCAGGCCTTCGCAAAAGGTAGGAACAAAGACCCCCCAAGCAAACTCATTTTATAGTCAGGGAGTGTATTTTATGCCATACCAACAGATTTTTAAAGCTACCTATATTCAAACGTAATCCAAAATTCACCACAATTGCAGCACCTGGTCCATTGTAAGTGCTTAGTGAGAAAAAGGACAGGTAAGAAAACAATCTATCACTGTCTCTGATCACCTCTATGTTGTGTCTAGTCTGTGCTAACACCTCAAATGCTGTAATAAGCACAAAATGCTTCTATATAGTGCTGCAGAGTGAAACCCTTCTTTTAATATTCCTAACTCTTATTTTACTTTCCCCAAACTACAGAATTAAGTAAAATAATTCTGTAGTTTGTTCCAGTGACTCTTCCCTATTTTAACATTACAGAAATGGTGCTGCACACGTGATACCACACAAGCAACTCACTATGAGGAACTAGGCACTACTAACCTCTAAGTTTCAAGTAAACATCCTGTGAAAGGGACATTTTGTTCCAACTTTCTCTGCTCCTGACCCAAGTGCCATTTTCCAGTCCTGGCTGCAAAACTGAAGCAGAAGTAGACAAATAAACAAATCTTCTAAATCAAAAATAAAAGGTAAAAGAGTGAGAAACACAGTGAAGAAAAATCATTGTCACATATGCGGTCCTTGTGTATAACAGTATATAACAGTGTTTCTTAGTTTTGTTTAAACAAAATTCAGAAATTCACAAGATCATACTAGGACTAAAGACTAGGACTCAAGAAGTCATCTGTTTAGCTCCCTACTCAAACTACTTATGCCAATCCTGACATATTTTTGTTTTACAGACTGATTATAAAAGATATGCACTAGTTGAGGCCACACCACCTCAAAGGCAATGCAATTCAGTTACATTAGGGAAACAAATTTTCCAGTGCTACAGTGTAAACTCATTATTATTACAAACCATCAGAAATACAGAACAGAATTTATTCTTTTCCTCTTATAGGTCTTCGTTTGTGACCTCAGTCTCCTTTGTCTTCTCTTCAAGTCCAACAATGCTGTCTTAGCTACTCTTTCCCCCAAAATCATGTTCCTTTGACCTCTGACCATTCTCGTTCTCTCCACCAGTTTCCCTCCAGCTGGTCAACATCTTTCAGTATCCAAATACATGCTGTGTGCTACCTAATGCCTTACAATTGCAGAACAGAATTAAAAGGATTACATAGCTCATTCTGAGGCTATATTCCCATATATACATTTTACCTTAACATGTCCAAGTCTCGCAATGGCAGGATGTTAATTCCTCTTTTGTTTATGAGCCCCAGATGATCGTTTTGCAGGGATAATGATGCCTTTGGGTCTCCTGCGGCAACTGTGAGTGACATTAGGCAATGGGTTTAAAAATTGTAAAGAAAATAACAGACATGCATGTTTACAGACACACAGAGACATATGTATATAAGTAGATCTATATATTATAATATACACAAAAACAGAGAAGTTTTGTTTCCTTCAGAAACTAGGCAATGTTCCATGTTCACCAATTTCAGAAAGAGAAATCTTCTCAGTATACTGTACTGATCTTGCACTTGGGAAGTGGTTTGGGGTACTAGGTTTTCAGGAGTGTATTTACCACAGTACACTTCTATCTATTTCCAAGAAATAGTTGGCTAAATATTTCAACAGTTTTGTAACGTCCATGGTATATGAAGAACCTTTTCTGTCTGCCATACTTATTCTTATAACAGCATCATGTGCAAATTATATAAACTCCAAGCACAGCCTACAATCACACCCAAGGCCAATTTCATCTTCTAAAGCAGACTTAAAAATGAAATTTGGCATTCTCCTATTTTAATATCTGTTCACTGACACTGATTAATTTATTTTCTTTGAAGACTCCAGAAAGCACACTTGTAATTGAGTAATGTAATAAATATCTCTGTAATTCTGAGATTATATCCTTTTCTGAGGTTGCAGTTATTTCATGGTGACACCCTTATGGATTCCCTGTAAAGGTGTTATTAAAAATGTTACCTGATGCATACTAACTGCATCTGTAAGATACATTGCCTTCTAGAAATAGACAGAAAGTCCATGACTTCTAACATATTATCATTTCTACTCTGTACAGTATTCATATTTTAATATATTCTAGACATAAATAAACTTTATGCATAAATAAGAAAATTTGTGTTGCATTTGGAGAAAATATTGTCTTATTATTTCCTTCTAGTTTTAACAGAAATATGATCATTTTCTTTTGTTCTGAAAGGACTACCTGATGCTATCAATGTTTACTTTAACAGAATGTTCCATAAATCATTCATAATAAAGCTGAGGAAATTACAGAACTTTCAAGTATAAAATGCAAGTTTAGCAACACTGTGCATTGAATGTTAAGATATCAGTCAAGTACATCTTCATACGAACTCAGGAAATAAGTGAAGGAAATGGATTCTTTTCTGATACAGCTGAACCGTAGATCAGTATTATACCAGCCACTCCAAAGTTTTAATACATTTTTTCCCATATCTACTCTATCTAGCTCTGTTCACTGAATCAACCTCTAAAGGAGAAATGTCAAATTAAAATCTAGTGAGGAAAAGAAATAAATTTACGTACTGTTTACATAGCGGTATATTCACCTGGATATTGTATGACTTAAAGTAATGCTCTTGAATGTCAGCAACAAAGAACTTCCAGCAAGCACCAGGGAAACTCATAATCATGAAGTCATCTTAGAAAATGATGATAAAAATATAGTTAAACAGACTTTGTTCCACAATGATACAGGCTAAATCACAAAAAGAAAAATGGAAATACTGAGTACAAGATTACAGGACGGTCATTATTTGCAGACAATACAGAGGAATTAGCAGTGAGATAGTCAAAATGTCATAGTGATAGCTTTAAAGGTAATTAAGACCTTCCATGATGCTGCGTGCATTTTTGAAATGTCACATACAAACAAGAGAGATGTATGGGAGTTTGTTCTTTATTTTTATGTAGTCCACGTCTCAAGCAGTATTTAAGTAACTTTGTTAATGATGACAGTAGGCCTGTATAATCAAAGGTGTACTTCTCTGTCCCATTAGACCCCTGAAGTTGTTGTCCCCAGATTCAGACAGTGTGGACATTTTGGTCTGATGAGACAAGACACCTTAAAACATTCTTAGGTTGGGATTTATGGGTAGAAGTCTAACTAGCTAAAAGTTAGAAGGCAAAGATTTAAAAGATTAGTACATTTAAAAGATGTCTGATAGCCTTTAAAGTAACATTTAACCCATTTACTTTTTTTTTTTTTTTTTAATGGTGAACATGTTAAGTAACTTTATCTGAGCACAGAAATAAAAGCTGGACACAAACATCTCACAGGTTTTCTTTCTTTCTATGCTGTGGGGCTGTTTTTACGTATTCCTGATTGATATCTAGAAATCTTCAAAATATTCACTTAGTCATTTAAAAGCATATTTTTCTCCCCTTTATTCTTTGCTTCATAAATGTAAAAAGAAGGAAACAAAAATAAATAATAAAGGTGATAAAACTATGAAAAAATAATTCAGTATAGTTAAGATGCCTAACTCATCTTCCAATAAGTATTATTTTTATGCTTAAAGGACATAAGTTTGGTTAAATATTTGACACAATCCCATTTTCAGTTTTTAAAAACAATGTTATGGAAACCATAGGATTCATCTTGGTTTAAGATTATGGTACTGATACATATTTCAGTAATGACTTTCCAAGGGATAGCTCTTGTCAAATATCCGCTGAAGCTTGCAGAGCGTCTGCCTACAGGTCTATTGCCACTTACCACAAAACCTGAAGTACTGTTGAAACAACACTAGAAGACACTGCTTTTTGATTCATCTGCACAAGTAAAGCAAAATAGGACGTCCTTATTAAGGTTGATGCTCCTTCTAGAGGTTCCTTTGACATTTGGGTTCTTTTTTAACCTCACTCATAAACTTCAGAATGTGAAACCTTCTTTCTGGACATAGCTGAGATTAACACAGTGAATTATTAATAATGTGATGGTCATCTTACTATATGTGTAATTCTATTATGCATAACAGAAAACAGTCAGTAGGACCAGGAAGGCAAACTACACTCACACAGTAACTACTCATCCAGCTGTTTGCTAGCTTAAGAAAATAAAACTTTAGAGAAATCACAGAAATCTGCTTAAAGCAATAATATCTTTTTATGCTTAAAAATAATAAAGTTTACTAGAAAATACTTACAGAACTCAGTCCTGTTTCATAAACTATTTACTGTAAATCTGAAGCAGGTATACTCTATCAACATAAAATATTAAAGTTTAAAAGCTGGCCTTAAGTGCAAAAATGATTCCATCAAATACTGCATTTCTGGATTCTGGACCTTATTGCAGACATCTGGACTAGCACACCATGAAGTCAAACAGAATTTCAGAGCTGACACACACTAGATTATGCTCAGGCTATTGAAACAGCAGAAACACCTGTGCTTACCATCGTTCCACACCCATAAATCACTCAGCTGAAAGGAAAGTCTTTGCAATCCCTTTTAAGTATACAGGCACAAGTGGCCAAACTTATACATATACTTCAGACTTTTTCCTACAGCCAGAACTTTCAGTTTTCTTAAGCATTGCTTGACTTTGGAAAGAAATTTGGCCTCATGGACCTTCATTTTCTTCAGAATATATTTCCAGAATTTATTTTCTTTTGATTTTATGCAGCATAACATCTTGGTAGTTGTGAAACCTTTTTATCTCTTTCATTCATGTAACCAGTATTTAAATGGGGGCATTTCTTTCTCTTTTCTCCAAAGCTGCTAAAATCTGACAGTTCTCCTGCCTCCCCTTGGAAAAGACAAGACCCACTAGATGAATTCTGACTGGACATCTACTGAGTCCAAATGAAAGATCAGTTCTTCATCTCCAAACCAGTGTGGCCACAGCTGAGAAGCAATGTGATTTTTTTTTTCTTTAACACTGCCCTCATCATCCAGATTCATTATACAGTAACAAAGTTGCAGGATATTTAGAAGAAAAGACTTTGTTTGTTTATGAACTAGAATACTGCTTCGACAGTATAGTAGGTCAAACTTTGCCCAAGCTTATGCCTGGTGCAAGCTTTTGACCAAGACATTACACACAGCATGCCTATATCTCCCATCTTTGCTTCTGAACTCTGACTAATTCAAAAAGCACAGCTCATTTCTGATATTTCAGAGTGGTTTGGTCTTAGCCAAATATAATCCTTCGGCTCTGATGAGCCAGCCGGCAGAAATCCCCGGCCCACCCCTGCTCTGTGACTAAGGGATCCTGAATCACTGCTGGGAGGGCTGACAGCAGACAGCAGCCACACCAGAAAGAGTGAACTGCTACACTGGAAGAGCGAGCTGCCTACTAATAAAAACAACATTTGTTTTCCTTCTCTTGTGACAGCTGCCAGTGTATAAATCTAAGTATTTTACACTTCTTTTTTCAACTAAATTAAGCCAGACAGGTGCCTCATACACCGTGGGAACTGCAGAACAAATCCAGACAAACAGCAGTAGAAGCTAGTCTTTCAAAAGGTACAATACAAAGGGGCAACAATAAAAAAAAATATTTTTTAAAGCATGCTGTAACAGTGAATTCTCTAGAGGAGCTCCCTATTCTGGTTACACATCAGATGGTAGACTCTGTAACTACTGAATTGCAAAATAGTGCATTTTTTTCTTAGTCTTCATGGGTTTAGGTGGCAATCCATGACATCTTTATCACATTCCTATATAATGAAAAACACATATTTTGTGGGTGCCAATGATAGCACACAAGTCTCACTAGAGTTTTAGGATAAATTATTTCTCTCCCTTTATTGCAGAGGTCTGTGTCATTGACTCAGTTTTGTTAATAGGATCTTAAATTCTACTGCCCTTTAAGAAAGAAATGCATCTAGCTACTTCCAGCTCAGCAATAAATTTCAAAACATCTTACAAACTGCTATGAGTTACAGTAATCTTAAAAACAACAAGGTAAATATTTCAGAATGGTTCCTGAAGTGCATGACGGCTTCCTCACCTGAAATGAAACCTGTCAGTCAGTGTACAAGGGAAGAGTAAGCCATGAAAACCTTTCAGAAGCTAGAAATTTATTTATAGATGCTTGGAATGCTCATGTCTCACCAGCCATGTAAGAAACCTCTGACCCTACTGTTAATATGCTGCTTCTTTGATTTTTCCATGCTGCCTTGCACCTCACATTAGTCATCTGCGTCAGAGTAAAATGAATGCAAACAATTGTTATGGTCTGATCTGCTACACCTATTTTGGACAAGCATAAGTGGCTATACAAAGCATTGAAGCCTTGGAGAAGTATGCACTACATACATCTCAAGTCAAAGGGGTCTGGGCAGCTAATCTCAAGGTCCATTTTCAAAACACAAGCATGATTCAACCCCTAAATGTCGTGAGTAACCTGAAGAAACTTCTAAGAGAGCGTATCTTGTCTGCCTACAAATGAATGCATAAACTAAGTTGAAAATTAATAGAACAAGAAAAACCATGTCAGTTTTGCTTGTATGTGTACACAGGTTATAGTAGTGTATCTTGTTATTAATGCTTTTTTTATCTATATATAAACAGGTATCTCCTACCTGTGGTAACACTTTTAATCTTTACCCACAGTAGCTGGTCTACTAAACAGCATATATTGTAGTTTTCATTAAAATATCACCTCTGCTCCTACTGCGATCTGTCTACAGCTTAAACCTCGGTTCCTTTGTGGTCACCCTCTCTCAGATGAAGGTAACACAGCTTTCAAACAAAGGCAGACTCCTTACCTCTGGAAAATATATCTGCCTGGTAAAAGGGACAGAGGTGCACAGAACCCATCCTACTTTTAGGTGTCGAACTGCAGAATCTAATCTTCAGTGCTACATTCAGAGAAGATGGGTGAGCACCTCTACTCTGCATGGAGTGTACAGGGACACTGGTATGGTGAACCTAACTCCAGAATCTCGCTTCAATTTCTGAAGTTTGGCAGCATGAATTCTCTTCCTTTTCTCTTCCCATCATGTTATCACAGGGCACAATTTGATTTCTGTTTGGGGTTTTCTTTCTCAGAAATGCATTCCCATATCAGCGTAAAACACCTCAGCAAAGAAACATCTCAAGACATCTGGGCCAGCTTAAGACCTAGGGTTTCTTATAAAAATTATCAGTACCCAACCACCCTGATAAATCTTCTAAGCTCCTACCCTGAGGCACTGGGAGCCTAAAAATTTCCCATCTCTTGTTTGAAATGATTAATTACTAAGGGGAATATAGGCAGCAGTTGTTAAAATGGGAACTGCCATAAGAGTTGGTTAACTTTTGCTTAATCTCAGAATTGCCTTTGGAACCTCAAAAAAGATCCTCAAAAGTGGACCTTTGACACTTAGCCAACTACAGGGTCTTCATAGATGTCAACCCAGTCATTTTTATGGTAGAAAGTAAGCTAATAAAATTCTAGCTTCTGTTCAACATACACCAGATCTACCATGACAAAAAAACAAACCGGCTAAGTCAGTTAATCATTGATGAACTAGCAGCTCAACTTTGGAGCTAGGAGGATGGTGAGGTAAGAGGCAAGCAGAAGGTCAGATCTACCTGTGTTTCTGCCTGCTGATGGGAGAGCACATAATAGGTGACAGCAGAAGAAGCAGGTACAGCTGAGGACTGCTTACTGCTTGTACTGCCTGGAGGAAGGATGGTCTGCTCTCAAAAGACAAACCCAAGAAGAAGTGTGAAGAGATGAAACATGAAAAGGGATCAAGGCTTTTTTTTTTTTTTTTTTAAATTAGGATCAGCAAGACTCCAGGCAGCAGTAATGATGCGAGGACTTTTTCTATCATCAGACTATAAATCAGTGCCTGGTAGACTAATGGCTAAAAATATGTCTCAAAGGGATGTTATCCACACAGAACCCGGAGACTGCCAAGAGAAAGGCAATATCTGGCATATAGGTAATGGCTCTGTTGTAAAAGATAGGCTTCTTAAGCATACACTTCTGACACAGAGCTTTGCAGGGATTTTGATCAGCTGGGAAAAGATGGCTTTTAATCTTTACTTCCATGCCCTGAGGGCTTCTGGAACTGGGTTCTGTTGAACTGCCTCAGAAATCCTTTTTGCACAGAAAACCTTAGCTCTAACCAAGGAGTGCTTGGATTTAGGGACAGATGAATTAAACCTTTCCAATATATATTTTAACTGCTTTCTACAGGTCAGCAGGTGGGGCAGCCTGCCACAGAGGTAGGTCACAGGCCACTCTCTCCTATACAGAGAAAATATTTTTCATAAGAGTGAAAAGGAAATAGCATGATAATAACAAGGAGCTTCACTTGGTGGTCCTCACTCTAGATACAAGGAAAATGGCTTCCAGAAACCTCAGAACAGCGTGAAAAAAACCCTGAAAGCGATTACCTGCTGAGCCTGTTTGAACCAGAATTATCCATTAGCTTGAACTTCAGCCTCCTTTACATTAACTCCCATGCCAAAACAGATCTAGGAGCTGTCACCATATGCTGAGAGTATTCATTTATTTATGCATTACTTCTTCCTTCTACTGACACAGATGCCACTGCAATTTGGAGAACTCAAGAGTTTTTATTTTCTTTCTTTTCCTGACATATATTAAACTAAAACTGATAGTCCAGAACTCAGCAGCCTGGGTTGTGGATGCTTCTCTTATTAAAGCAAGCTCTGTAATGACAAAAAAAAACAAGAATCCGAATTTCACTTACAGAGTTTTCCATGTATTCAGATTAAATGCCCATTGTTAAATATATTTGTGCACCATGGAAGCAAATTTTAAAGAGGAGTACACTGCAATTTTTAATAAAAGATGATTTAAACTCTTCCTATCCCTCTCACTACCACAGATACACACATGTATTGTGAGTATTTGGGCTCACATTTTTGAAAAGTAATATCAGCCATACATTCATAAAAGAGGACAATAACTAGACAGAGGTAGATAATGCAGCAACAGAAATATTTTTAACTGTCAGTCTCCTTTATAGTGCTCTGGTAAAACCTTATTCCCAATACTGTGTACAACCTTCATCACCCTGGGGCCATAAAAATTAATTCGGTCTGGAACAGATACAGGGAAGGATTTCTAAAATGATCAGGGAAGCAGAGAGCTGATTTTAGTAAAGAAGACTAAAAGAAGGGTAGCTCATACACCCACCCAGAGAAATGAAGGCTGAGAGTGGATATTAAAGCTCTCTGTTAATACATCTCAAGTAAGAAGAAGGGAGGGAAAAGGGACTATTCAAACGTAGAGAATATGTTGATGTAAAAGCAAATTGTTATAAATTGACCATGAATAAATTTCAGCCAGAGGTGAAAAGAAGGTTTCTAAACATCAAAGGAAGAGAGCTTTGAAAGGATCTTTCAGTGAGAGCAGAGAGGGAAAACACCTTAATTAAGCATAAGATGGAGCTCAATAGAATTGTGCAGTAATAGCAGCAAGTTAGATATATTAAATGACACAGTCCCTTCTGTTCTATATCCCCTTTTCTTCTGGACAGAAGCTGAGAATATTTGTAGATAAGATGTAGAAGAATTAAGGTAAACTTCCGAATATGCACAACTCTTTTTCACTCCTGCGAGAGCAGCAACTCACATTGCCTTCAGAAGAAATCATGATGCAAACTACAAAATCCAAATAATTGCTATTATTCAAGTATACCCAGATTAAGTCCCAGATTAATTGCAAGATTAATGTAATGGATGGAATTTCTGAGGGACTGTAGAGTTTTAGCTCTTGGAGTTACTTTTTGTATTATCATCTAAAGACATGAGTAAACTCTTCAAACTGAAGTGATAAAAGATTTCTGTTTGATTCAGCCTTGTAGGATGGATGGGCAGCTGGTCAATAATCCATTCTTGCATTTCATTTCATGTAATTATTTTCAAATGCTGCACTGCTGAAGTTAGTTAAAACATGTTCCAACATCAGTGAACAACTGATAATCCTTAGGTAACCAGGGACTACTTATATATCCAATTAGAAAGACAGATTTAAATAAGACCTCTAGAGATAACAAGTATTTAGTGAGAAAGTTATATTGTTATCTTCAGTTTGAAAATGAATAAAAACCAAGAAAATAAACTAAACATATCCTTTCTGGAGGATTTAGAGGGATGAGCCTGCTCTGAAAAGAATAACTTTTATATTTGTTCTATCATCATTTGGAAAAGAAAAACAAGAGCCAGTGATTTGCAAATATACACAGATGGGGAAAAAAATTACAAAAGATCTGTCAGGATCAGAGCACAGGCATGTTTATTCCAAGGCATGAAGCAAATTTTCCTTCAGAAGCTTCAGCAGCAGAGTTTGAAACATTTCACTGGCTTGGTTTGGGCATTGGCTTTGCTTTTGAAGAAGCTCAGTTATCAGTTCTTAGTTTCATCTTGATTAAAACGGTAAGTGGGAATAGTGAAAACAATATCACAGTGATGCAGCAAGATGGACACTGATGTAACAGGAACAACAGTGGCTGCTACTTCTGAAAAAAAGTTCAGTTCTCCTTAATGACTTTCAAGAACTGATAGGTACTCTCTTTTGGAGGGAGGGGGGTGTCTAGAGAGTGAGAGGGAAGGGGAGGAGTTAAAAAGGTCCAGACCCTGGTCACCTACAAAGTTAAACTTTGGAAAGTTGAGCAAAAGATATTCCTTCTGGAAAAATGGAGAGTCAACTTAACATCAAAGGGTATGAACTGCTTTCTGCAAACAGCTGGAAATTCCACCTTCCACATTTCTTAGTATAAAAGCATCCTACAATGCTGAGTATGGCCTCAATCTCTCCCTTTGACATCTCTCTGAAACACTGAGTATTTTGGTCTGAATGTCAAATTTCCAGTTTGAGAAGGGAGTCATTTATTGGAGTGAGATGTGCAGAGCAAACGTTCTGGGAAGCTCTTTTGACCAAATTCCTACTCTGAAAATATTTGTAATTGAGGGGGCTAGGGTTTAATGTCCCTAGAAGTCCCTTCTGAAGTCTCTGTTCCTTACTAACCACTTATTCCTTTCTATGAGTATGTGTACTTTTTTGTTTCCATTAATTATTTCCCCTGTGAGTTTTTAATCTCTTCTACTGAAATATTTTAATAAAAGTTAAATTAAAAAGGGATTTGAGGGAAAGCTATTAAGATCTGGAATTTTCGCTGCCACAGTGTAAGGATTTAGTTATTTTTTTGGCTCTCTTCTCACTTTTGTTGGTTATAGAAACTTTAAATGCCCACCCAGTAAGATGTTACATTATTAATCACCTGGGTATGGAAAATGCAGTTTCACTCAAATAATGCATGCCAGCCAGCTGTCCAAAACAGCAAAGCAGCCACCTCGTCAGCTGCTTACAAAGGAATTAGGAAACTGAGAGCAAACTATGTTCCAGTGAATGAAGGGGTAAACAAGAAATAATCAAACCTAGACTCTCTTTCCGTCTCTGCCTCTGACTCACTCTGAGATTTCAGACAAGTCCCTTGACCTCTCTAGCCTTCAGTTTCTTCATCTATAAAGTAGAAATAACACGGTTTTTTGTGAGATATGTGGAAACACGTGGGTAAAAAGCATGTTGGCACAATTACCATAGCGGTTACTGATTGAATATGATGCCACTGGATCCTTGTAGTACTGTAACATTTACATTCTTCCATGAACACTACAAATAAAACCAAAGTTCACAAGCCAGTTTGAACAAGAAAATGGAAACAACTCAGGAATTTGCATACAGCTGGTTTTCTTCCAACAAGTACAGTATGCTGATATAAGCTGATAAATTTTCAGATGCAGTCATTAGTTTGTATTCAAAACTTCCTCCTTTCAGTGTCTTTCTCATTACATGTTCTTGACAGAAGTGTGAAGTAGATAATCTTTAGTATACAAAACCATGTAAATAAAACATCCTATCCTATTAATACCTAGGATACTTAGCTTCCAGTGCTCTGCAGCTTGCAGGTTTAACACTAGGCATGAAGTTGGGCAGAAACAGCTTTTAGATTAAAATGGATTAAAATTTCCTACCATAGAAATAAAAATCTTTCTGAGATTTTTTTAAAAATAGTAATTAGACATTAAGACCCCAAAAGAAACAAGGCAACTTGGCAGTGAAGACACTCTGCTTTGGGAAATAAGGTTCCAATCCCACTGCATCACACTTCCTCTTTTTTTTTTTTTAATTTGAGAAGGAATCTGAATTTGGGCCACATATGTTCCAGATCAGTGCTTGGGCCATGAAGCAGCTGATAATTTGGAGGCTGGTTAGTCATTGGTTCAAGCAGAAATTCCAACCAGAATGTAATGGTTTTGTCAAACACAGTGGGCACTTGAAAATAAAAAGTAATTCTTAATTAATCAGTCCTTTCTGACAATAAAAGTCTAACTTTTGAAAACCTCTTGCCTGTCTCTAACCAGTCAATATGGTTAATCCTCACAGCATCAACCTAGCAATGTATTCACTGACAGCCAGGTGTCTGTGTGAACATTTTCACATATGCACCTACTAGTAAAGAGAAAAAAACACTGTTTGTAGCACTAGTACTATAGTTTCATCTTTCTTGATGCCACAGCCTTATACAGTGTATGGTCTCCTAGTATAATCCTGTTTTCCTTGATTTGCCTTCAATTAGAGCAAGGAAAGATATTTATAAGTCTGTATCAAGTGGGTTTTGGCTATTTTCTGGAAAGGGTCAAAATTACTTATTAAAATAATTTCAGCATGAAACAGTCAGTCTTTCATACTGAACTGGTTCCATTTGTAAATATATATTTTTTAAATGTCAAAACTTTATCCGAAGAAAATATTTTTTTGGATCACAAGGAACAAACACAAAATAAAGTGTAAAAAATAAGTCTATTTCACCAACAAAACTGAAAACTTTGTTTTTGAACTCATGAGAAGTCATATTCCTTTTATTGTTCTGTCAAGGACCCTAGAAGTCATACATCTTTTATGTCCCACGTACTCAGTATTTCCTTTAGAAGATCTCATCTTTTTCTTTTCCAGATTTTGAGGGTTCTCTTCCTTTTTGCCATTTACCTTAGATATGACATATCACATCTACAATCATAAATATAACTATCATCCTCCTGCAGACTGTTCAAGGATTTACCTTAATTCTCTAGACCTATCTTATGCAATTCTAAATTCTAAATCTTGTCTATCTGATATAATAATTGGTTTCATATCAAGTATAGCATGGCTATAAAAGATCAAACAACATTTTTTTGCAAACCCTCATCACTATATTGTCTATCAACAGCCATGGGTACTGTCATCCTACACTATCTTATGTGGAGTATAAATAATCATCTTCAAAGTGAACCTCTTCAGTCCCGATGTTGACATCCTTGCTATATATTGCAGGTTTTCCCCTGCATAACAGAATCATAGAATCATAGAATGGTTTGGGTTGGAAGGGACCTCAAAGATTGTCTAGTTCCAACCCTCCCGCTAAGGCAGGGACACCTCCCACTAGATCAGGTTGCTCATCAAACCTGGCTCTGAACATTTCCAGGGATGGAGCATGTACAATGTCCTTGGGCAACCTGCTCATTGCCTCACCAACCTCACAGTAAAATACTTTTTCCTTATATTTAGTCTAAATGTCCCCTCCCTCAGCTTCCACCCATTACCCCTCATCCTATCATTACAGTCCCTTGTAAAAAGTCCCTCCCCAGCCTTCTTGTAGGCGTCCTTCAGGTACTGGAAGGCCACTATGAGGTCTTCCACAGCCTTCTCTTTTTCAGGCTGAACAAGCCCAACTCTCACAGCCTGTCCTCACAGGAGAGATGTTCCAGCCCTCTGATCATCTTCGTAGCCCTGGATGCCTTGGTAGCCCAACTCCTCTGGATTTGTTCAAAGAGTTCTATATCCTTCTTGTACTGGGGGCTCCAGAGCTGGACACAGTATTCCAGGTGGGGTTTCACAAGGGCAGAGTAAAGGGCAGAATCACCTCCCTCAACCTACTGACCACACTTTTGATGCAGCCCAGAATCTGGTTGGCTTTTTGGGCTGCAGGTGCACACTGTTGGCTCATGTTGATTTTATCATGCAACAACACGCCCAAGTCCTTCTCCCCAGGACTGTTCTCAATCCACTCATTACCCAGCCTGTATCTGTGCTTAGGATTGTGCCGGCGCAGGTGCAGGACCTTGCACTTGGCCTTGTAGAACTTCCTGAGGTTGGCCTGGGCCCACCGCTCCAGCCTGTCCAGGTCTCCCTTTCCTCCAGTGTGTCAACCACACCACACAGCTTAGTGTCGTCAGCAAACTTGCTGAGGGTGCACTCCATGCCACTATCCATATCGCCAACAAAGATATTAAACAGTACCGGTCCCAGTACCTATCCTTGAGGGACACCGCTTGTCACCGGCTTCCACTTGGGCATTGAACCATTGACCGCAACCCTTTGAGTGCAACCTTCCAACCAATTCCTTATCCACTGAGTGGTCCATCCATCAAATCCATGTCTTTCCAACTTGGAGACCAGGATGTCATGCGGGACAGTGTGAAAGGCCTTGACAAGTCCAGGTAAATGACATCAGTTGCTCTTCCTTTATCTAATTATGCTGTCACTCCATCATAAAAGGCACTAAATTTGTCAGGCAGGATTTTCCCTTGATGAAGCCATGTTGATTTCCACCAATCACCTCCACATTATCCATGTACTCTAGCAGAGCCTTCAGGAGGATCTGTTCCATGATCTTGCCAGGCACAGAGGTCAGACGGACTGGCCTGTAGTTGCCTGAATCTTCCTTTTTTCCCTTTTTAAAAATGGGGGCAATATTTCCCCTTTGCCAGTCAGTGGGCACTTCACTAGACTGTCATGACCTCTCAGATATGATGGAGAGTGGCCTAGCAACTTATCCTGGTTCAGCTAGGCTAGGGTTGTTTCCCCAGCAGAGAGGGGAAGGGATCTCCAGGCGGGTAATTCATACCATGCTGAGGTCAGGTCCTGCGAGGCAGCACGGGAAGCTTCCCTTTGTGGCTTTGGTGGCAGGGAGCACACGAGCGAGCAGTCTGTAACCATTTGTGGTATTTCTCCGTATATCCTCTGTCTTGTTTACTGTTATTACTGTTTATTGTTGTTATCATTGCTACTGTTGTTCAAATTGTTTATTACACTGTTGTATTAAATTTCTTCTTATTTTAACCCGGGGTTTGTGCCCTACTTGTGTCCAAGGGTGGGGGAGGTACAATGGCAACGTGGTCTCCGGTCCCGGCAGGGCCTAAACCAACACACAACTTCGTCTGCCAGTTCCTTCAGGATCTGTGGATGGATCTCATCAGGCCCCATAGACTTGTACACATATTTAACTATGGAGAGGCAACACATCCATCTCCAAGCTCCCACCAAAGTTCAAATGCTGCAGACCTTTCCTGCAGCTTTTACCCTATACCTAGTTAGTAATCATGCCTGTTTATCATTTCTCCTGATTCTCACATCTCTGAATCAGTTTCTCAGCTTTGCCATCTACTGCATCGTATGTCAGGTATTTACTCTCTCCCTCTCCAGGCTCTTCATAAGTTAGTTCAATGCTCACAATTATCTCATATTCAGTTTCATTTCCTGTTATGTTTTTCCCTCTTATGAAGGATTTACTGAGTCACCCAAGAAACTCCTTCATTATTTTCTTCCAAATTGCTCCTAAAGTCTTTCCTTTGATGTGTCACTGGGCTGTTGATGCACTAAAGCCACAATCTATCATGCTGAATAACACTCATGTGTGGTGATTAATTTTAGCTTTACTTGGCATCCCTGGTATTCTGCAAAGATAATAAAGTGACAAAAATACGATAGGTTTATGTTCACAATAAATAAATCAGCAAATCCACACCTATCTTTGTATAATTTTGTATAAGTCTAGTGGCAGAACATACAGGTGGCTAAAGGAAGGCAGAAATAGTCTTTTGCTTTCAACTGCAAAATTTCATCCCAAATTTGACAGAGGACTATTGATAATTACACATGCATACATGGTTGGCTTCTTTTCCCAGCCTTGTAAAGCAACACAAGATGTCACCAGGCTATCGATATTCAATTACTGGCATTCTCTGGGAGACTCCCAGGATGAAAGTAGTGCCAAAATTGGTTAAGCTCTCCTTAACACTGTGCATGTTCATGCTGTTAGAGAGATGTCTTTGAGAAGAAAATATTAGAGCATGCAGCAAATTCTAAAACTGTCCAGCAAAGGTGGGTTTATTTTCTGTGTGCTTCATTTACAGCAGACACCTCTAACAGTGGCCAAAAAGAAACAGCATGATTTGGCTCCGGCACGTGGATGCGGCTAAAGTGAGATGTCATTTTTGTAGTGCCTTCCTTTTCTGTGAGAAGTATATATTCCTTATTGTTCTCTTTGAATTTATATCAGAGTTAGCCTTCAGCAACAGAACAATGGAGTTAACTCTAAAGTAAGAAAAATATAAAACAACAACTACAAAAATTGTTTCCCATTCATCTGAGAGCATGTTGGCAGAAAAGTGGTGTTGCTTCAGCTGACAGGGCCTCCCAGAAGGTTCGAGATAACTGGCAAAAAACAGTGGATAAGAGCTGCCAAAAGAAATAGAATAGTGGACAATAAGTAGTATCAAGCAGACCGTAGACGAGTCAACAGAAATTGGAGAATTTTTTTAAGATTAATATATCTAACTGAGAGCTGAGTGGATCACAATGCTTACCTTCTGTGTGAGAAAGACAAAAAAGGAAAACTACTTTGCCATCTGTGTGGTAATCTTGAGATGTATAGTCCAAGTAATAACAGACAAAAAATGTTGGATTTTGATGATTTAGCAAATTACCTGAAATAATTATTATAGCACTATCTGACAAAGCCTACAGTATGTGCATCAAGGTTTATAAATTATACCATATGTAAGTTAGATCCATCAACACAATCTCTATCGTTTTCCATCAACATTCTCCAGAAATACAGGAAATTCTTTCCATAGCTATTCATTAAAAAAGAACAACCAATGACAAAATTGGGAAAAGTAATTATATCTTTCCAAACATCTAGTAAATCATCTGATGGCGACAACACAATAAAAGAATAAAAAAATTTTAAATGCAAACACGCAAAAAATTGTACACCACACATAAAAGTTAAATCCACCCTGCAGAAATTTATTTTGGAAAAAGCCAGGAAAATTCCATAGCAAAATATGAAGGCAACAAACTTTTGCATTTGAAAATGTAAAGGTATATTCCTTCCGAATAACATGAATCCAGAAACCTTCCCTAAAATACTGATTATTTCATTTTCGGAAATCAGTATGTTTTAGCTTTCTGACGCCTACACATTTTTTTCATACATAACTTCACAGTATTCATCTACCAACTCAACCTTACCCTAATCACAGCCAATGCAAATATTTAACTAACATCAAAATAGTAATAATGTCCTTGAACTCAGAAGACCAAAGGCACTTGTGGGTTATCTGCAATGGATACCTCAGAGGAGGAGGAAAGCAAGGCAGTTTAAATAAATTAAAGCCAAAAAGCAGCAAGATGTTGTCACCATAGCAGAGAGTCCTTTATACTCTTCTAAAGTCTAATGCCACAGCTTTTGTTTGTGCTTATGGTAACATGTATCTGCACTTACTTGAAACATCATCACCTCACATAAAATCCACAAATCCATTCCACCAGGTACTTGTGCCTGTTTGCAGCTGTAGAGTGAAAATCACATTTGTCAGTCACAGACAGCAACAAAATGACCATCCTGGGCAATTCTCCAGGTAAAACAAATCTCTATAGCCAGAATAATTCAGTTCTGCTTTCCTACTCTACAGGTAGCATTAAAATATTCCTCAAGAAGAGGAGAGAAAAGGGATCATTTCTCCCACAGAACATGCAAAATCTCCTCAAAATTGCAACAAATCTCTGGATGTCAACTAGTTTTTCTTCTGACAGCGTGATGAGTTGTGCTGCAGTCCACAAGCACATCAAGGTGAAGCTTCCCAGACACATGTCTCTGGGCAACATGGCAGGATCATCCTTTAAATGTGGACATCTAAAATGAAGCCTGTTGCATATCCTCCCTTGAGGACCAATACAGGGGAAATACACTCCTGCCAACAAGTTAGTGACTTGTAATGGCAGACTAGCAACTTTGAGTTCCACTGTGTTTGTTCCAAATTTTGTTGTCTAGGTGAGGACTCCTAATAATCCAGTACAAAAAGAAAGGAAAATACAGATTCTGATAATGAACAGATAAAGACAAATCCTTACACTTCCAACTATCCCAGGTAAAGTGTGACTTTAGGTGACTTCAGGCACTGATGCAACTTGCAATCATACGTTCTGTCAGCATTGGCAAGGACTTCAACTTGTTTTTTTCATCATTGCTGAAAAATATTTATTTCCCCAAATCTAAAGCTACCTGTGAACTTTGATGACTGAAGATTTAACTGCCTAGGTTAAACTGCCTCTGAAGGGTCTGTTCACTTTTTGAAAACATTTTGTTCTCTGAGAAAGCAGTCACTAAAGACATCTTCATTTAGCTTCCACAGCATCATCCAGCTGAATATAGCTTAGTTCATAGCTCTAAGGTGGAGGTAAGGGAAGAAAGGGAAGGAAACAGAGTGAAGAAAAAAGCCCCTGTGTTTTCTTTCTCATCTCCTGAGCCGGATGCTTTGGAAAGAAACCTGAATATGGTGAGGTGTTAAAAACTGTAGAGGAAACTGGGAACAGTACAGAAAACATTATTTGAGTAAGATGTGGCATAGTTAACAGCAGTAACAGACATGAAGGGGACCTAATATCTTTTTAAATTTTTTAAAACACAGTGAAGAATCTGTCCATCCCTGGGAAGCATAAAGAGAGATTTACAACTACAATTTATCTGAGGAAATCAGAGAACCCAAATGTGTTGTACAATGTTACTACATTTTAAATAGTCTATTCTGTAGGTTTGGCATATTTATATGTGAACGTATTTGAATTTCTAACCTTGGAATTTGACTGGTGTTTCTTCTAAGGAATAAGGAGTTGGTTGCTCATCAGTAAGTGTACATGTGTTTGTCACTGTGCCTAGAGGACTCACCACATATCTGTGGCTTAGTCTTTTTTACGTTGATCTGCTGTGTTGCTTATTGGCAGAATAAGTGCTAGAGATTATTCAGCAAGCTGCACTCCACGTTTGTGAAAAACAGACTTTTATTTAGTCATTCATTCTGGTAATATAACTTAAACGAACAAATTAAACTAGACTCTGGGATATATTCACATATCTACTGTGGTGGCTAGTGCTTGTCCTTATCACAAAGGAGTTTAAGCTAAGGTTTTCCTTCTCACAGTCTTTAAGAGGAAAAAAAAATCACACTTCCTCCTCTCTTTACTGAATAGTGTCCAAATGACCCAATGTCTATATGATGACTCAATAAGCTGTAAGTTATGACTCTGCCTTGAGATCCTTTCTGTCTGTAATAAAAGATCTGAGATAATCAAGGAGCTGGCCACAATATCCTCTGTATTGCATCTATAACGTGGCAAAAGGCACCCTCTAATTTTTAAGTCCTCTCAATATGTCCCAGTAAAAGTTTCTACATGATTCCCTGTGGCTATCTGGATTCACCAGATTGAACTGACCATCGTCATTTGAACTTGACTCTAACAGGGGTACTTTAGAGTGAAAAATACTGTAATTCCCCATAAAATAATCTAAGATGCCTTTTCACCACCTACACACATTCTGTCTTTCAGGAGCTACTACACATAGCTGAACCCAATTCATACCCCCCAAAACATGCATATAACTTCCATTTTAAAGTTTTGAAGCTTTTCTTGAAAGACTGGCTGCTTCCCCATCTAGCTTTCCATAAGAAAAAAACCCTAGACTACAGCTCCTTAAGCCTATGGGACATTGAAACAACTTTCAGTCTAGGCTTACTGGAGACATCATCACATTTTGCATGATCCTTGCGCATTAGGCTGCCAATTTCCCATTTTTTCCCCTCTTTTCTGATTAGAAGTAAGTTGGCTAGGTGACTGGCTAGCTAAAGAAGGTTATTCCTTACAGTAAAACTCCTTCTTTGCAACAGGAAAATATGACATAGAGGTGTAGCCTGCCAGCTGTTATTTTACTCCACTGGCTTCTTGCAGATACCAAGTGCAATACAACAATAATATAGATTTTACACTTAACAATGATGTATAAAGCAGCAGTGTATGCTCCACCCTCAGAGGTGTTGTCAACATTTTCAGAATTCATCAGCTCAACTGAGACAATAGAAAATCTTGTTATGGAATTCAGGGGACCTTTAGGAGATCTCCAGTTGCTGGGGTAGAAAGCCTGGAGGCAGTTCATTCCTGTAGTTAAAACAATGGGTGCTGGTTCCAGATAGAGGCCCTTAGGCATAAGTGCCAGATTTAGCATTTTTGCAGCTATAGCTACTTCTGTTGATACAGAAAAGAAGCTGCTGCCTGTTCAGCTCTGCCTGTTTCCATGTCTGTCTGAGGCTGAGGAGGACATGGAGGAACAGCAAGACCCCAGACCTTGACCATCAGGGACCATGACACAGTCCCACTCAGCAGAGCAAGCTTTGCCAGACCTGTCTTCACACTGATGAAGTGCAGGGCATTGAGGTGAAATCTCCACACTGTGCCAGACTTTGTCCTCAAAATTGTATTTGAATACTGCAAACACCTTACTTTTCTCTTTGGCTGTCACCCCATTTCTAGTTGTTTCTCTTCTGTCAGGCTGTGAAGCCCATGTACTATAACAGTGGGAAGGGTCAGACTGATAATCCCACTTATTTTGGCCTAACTTCACCTGGGGTCATGACTCCTCTTAGGAAACTGCTGACAATCAGTAAATAGGTCTTATGGCCACTCATTGATCAGTGACAGCAGAACAGATCAGTTGAGGGAGTACACTGCATCCGTGCAATGAACATACAATGTTCAGCATGTGGGGAAGAAAAGGGTGTTTAGGTAAAGATTACTGCACAGTGTGAACACCCAAATGGGATGATCCAAGCTTGCAATTTTAGCTCTGGCATTCCTGGATTTTTCAGTGGTTGGCCTTCCAATCTTTTCTTACTTTTTTTATTGCTATTTTGTGTGGGAGAAATAATAGTAGAAAAACAACTTGTAGAAAATAGCAAAATTGAGAGAGATGACAATTACAGTCTACACACATTGGTGCAGGATTGCAGATTCCACAAATACATGACTTGAGAAGAATTTTCACAAAATATGTACATTCTTTCAATGTGATTTTGTGCCATTCTTCCCCTCGGAGATGGTATAAATCTTGCAGATTAACTGCTACTCATTCATCTACACCCTCAAAGGGATTGTGGTTCTCTTAATAAATGATTCAGGCAGCAACAGTGTGTAAACTTAACTCCTTGATGAGGAAAGAGCAGCTACATGATCATTTGGATTAGACCAATGCATCTTGCTCCCTGTAACTCAGTAGTGCTTGTAATAACCAGAGAGGGACTGGGAGACAGATCTCCCAAGTGAGTGCTGTAGCTGACCTCCTTGTTTTGATCACTACCAGAGGCTGAGAACCACCAAGTTTTAACAAGGAGAAAGGACTGACCTTGGCTAAGGACACCGGCAGTCTGTGATAAAAGCAAAGAACAGAGTATGTTTGTGTGTGAGTCTGGACAATTTTAGCCCATCTACCTTTAAAATCTGAGACTAAGACGAGTGAGAAGTGAGATCATTTATATCCCCTTAGGTGTCAAATCCACACTGCACACCTAAGAAAGAGAAACTGAGATATACTGTTTAGGAAAGCAATAAGGGTACACAGTAGTGACAAGGAAAAGAGCAGGGAGAAGACTGAGACATTGAGTGACCATAAACCAAGAGGGACAAGGATGACTTGTTGCTAGACTATGAAGGAGAACAGAGAGATCTACTGACAGGAGAAAGAAAGCCTATGATTTACATCAGAACTAGGAAAAGGCAGTGACTATGGGCTTCGTTGTAAGAATTGACAAGTCTGTCACTCAAACTGTTGCAGCCAAGGAAGATGTATGATATCTGCCATGAGCAAAAGGTATGAGATATGTGCCTGAGGCAAGAACAAATGCTGATAGGAAGTGGGGGTGAGGAAAGCACAGAAAAAACTCCCCTAGTTGCCCTTCTCAATGAAACAAATGATCCTGCCATATTCCTGTTGAAACAAAATCCAGAATAGCTCTGCCTGCTAGAAATGAGGCTCAAAGCAAGATGATCTATATGATAAGTATCTATGTCCCCAATAGGGAGAAGGCATGGGATCACAAGAAAGTGATGATAAACAGATGATTTAATGGAATATATATGTTATCTGCATCTGAGGAAGATTTCAGACGTATAATTCTTGAGAGAAATTAATGGGAAAGTCTCTTGACACAGGAATTTACTCATAAACCCCATAAACCTCGCTAACTTACATAACAGGATCAAGTTTTATGTGATTTAAAGTAAATAAACTGGGGAGAAGACCTTTTAAGAGAGAGCGCTGAAATCCATGCCATCTGTCAACACATAAGAAGAGGAAAGAGTGACAGATATAGAAACACTATAGATTAATTAATGCCTGGGAGAAGAAGAAGGGGAAAAACAAGACAAGAAAAAGGCACATGCTGAAGAAAGTGGTACAGTTGGCTAGGCGAAGTAGTTAATATGATATAATCAGAAAAGGAAGGCATAAAGTCAATGTACAATCAGTCAGATAAAGGCTCTGGCTGAAAGACAGATCAAGCCATTCTTTTAAAAAGCTATGGTAAAGGACAGAAAAAGTCTCTTACCTGCGTGAGGAAAGTTTCAGATTAAAAAGGGAATTTTCACTGCAGTGTGAATAGGGTTTAGCAGTAGATCAAGAGTGGACCAAGCAGTTTTTTACCTACTAGATGTAATAGTGGTTTGATGCTCCTGGGAGTCTGAACAGACAGCTACTGCTAGCAGTGACCCACCAGAATTACAAAGTAGTCCTTATGGGTAACACAGGGAAAAAAAAACCAAGGGGAGACACTCCAGGGGAAGAATTCGGACCACCAGAAGGGAAACTGAAGAACAGGACCCCCTGGCAGTAGGACCAACTGCAAGACTGCTACCACATACAGGGCCAGAGGTACAATAGCTATATGTGGAGACTTTGTAAACAGGAGAGGTTAGATTCTTTAGGACCTGAAGAAGCATCTGCAATTAAAGATTTCCACAAGAAAAAGGCTTTAGCTAAACTGAAATGTGAGATTATGAGGACTTTTTAACCAAAGAACTGTTGGAGATTGTGTAGTTTGTGGGGATGCTGCATCACAGATAGTTACAAGAGCTCTATATCCTTAAGAAAAGAGTAAAAGGAAAACTGGGAAAACTTAAATTGGAAATGCTGATGAATAGTTAGATCATTAAAAAAAAAAAAAACAGCTACAACAGACTTATAGATGTTTCTACACATATAAAGTAAGAAACAAGATGGCAGAACCAGAATATCTAGCTGGATACATTGGAAATACATCTAGTCACATTGTAAACTTAGAGGAAAAACAATCAGTGGAACATTCTTCCACTGGGATGTGAAGTATGGGGGGAAACTACTGAATAAATAGTGCAACTATAGATTATAAGACATTATAATTTATATTATAAAGCCTTACTATGAAATACAAGTTAATGGAAGATCTGTACCTACAGTACAGTAGAACCTCTATGGTCTGACATTTCAGACCTAACTAGGAGTTTAGTGATGGGGTTATACTGACTCGATGGTCAGGATATCAATACTAACCAACATACTGAGAGAGATTTGTGAGGCTGTAAAGGCAGGATACGGTAATAAGAGGCCTCTATGTCATCTTCCTAGAGAAACTGTTAGTGCAAATGTCATGTTAGCGTTGATGACATCATATATTTTTAAATATTTTTAGTGCTTAATATTTCAGACACTCAGGAATCCTCTAACAATAAATGTTTGTTTATTTGACTAGCGCACAAACCGAAGTTCAAAATACAGCAGAGCCATTTTGAACCTCACAGGATCTGAGTCGGCATCCAGGTTGAAGTGGAAAAAACAAAGCCATATGCTACATGTGGGCTTAACTTGACTTTCTTACACTGGTGGACTTTTCTAGCTCACTAGCATAGGAAAAAGGCATTCTGGCTTTGAAAAGCTTATTTATATTATAATTAAGAACTGAAATTTTTTACAAGAATAAATCACAGCAGTCAAAGAACAACACAGTAAAGAGTTCTGCTACATGTTATATCAAACAGAAATATGACAAAGAAGGAGGTCCAATTAGTCATTAAATTGAATGTGTGTAAGGCCTAATCTGACCTGCTGGTATTATGAACCAGACATCTTACACTTAGCAGCTTATACTACAAGTAAAATGTCAGTTATGGTTTAAATATTTTAGTGCCCAAAATTGACTTTAAGCCTGTAATAGACAATCCAACACTTCCCAAAATCATATTTCACAGTTTAATCATCCTTACTCTTAATAATTCGCACTTATTTTCAGCTGGAATGTGTCTAGTTTTGGCTTCCAGCTGTTGGTTCTTGTTATGCAGCTAGCTCCCTGCTAGATTAAAGAGCTCTGTAGTATCCAGTAACTTCTCATGAAAACATTTATCCATATTGATCACAGTACATGTAAATCATCTTTTGGATAAAACAAACCATACCGTGCTCTCTCTGTCTTTCATTCTGACATTATCCTCAGCCCTCATACTGTTTCTGTTGATTTCTTTTGTGTTCTTGATCTTTCAGCTTGCTTCTTTAAATATTAATTCATACCATCTCACTTTAGCTGTCTACAAGCTGGACATCTAGCCTTGGCAAGTCTGCAAGATCCCTTTATAGTCCACAGAGGACAGAAGGCAGCTCCAGAGAGCAGTTCATCTTTATCTATTATACACCTCTCTCAGAATCAGATAATGATGGTTTGGATGTATCTCTCTCCATGCACTGCAGCAGGAATCTAGACCACCCAGTTGGACTGCACACCCAGCTTTCAGAAGGCTAAATTTCTGTTAAATCAATTCAAGTTGATATTCAAGCTCTGGTAGCAGTTGTATTCAGTATTTTAGCATATACTTCACCAGGACTACATATGATAGTCGTCACCTCACTGCTCTTGCTATACATGTCTGTCCCTCTCTGCTGCATCGTTTTAACTTCCCTCATAGTCTATGACCTCTATATCCTTTTTAGTAACCCTCTTCCAAATTGCACTTTTTTTTTTGTAATCCATGTTTGGACCTAACATCTCCTGGAAAATATAAAGATCACTCTGCAAGCTGTATCACTATTGTAATCACATTGTAATTATCATGATTCAAATATTCTCACATGTCAGCTGCACCTATTTAAATTTCCCATTTTGGAGCCTGAATGAAATAATACTGAAATTTACAGGTAAATGACATCTTTGATACAAGCTGAAAACTTTTTTTAAAAGAAGTAATAACTCAGCACATTCCTTCATAGCCAAGACCTAAAAGCTCAGGCAGTTGTATTGATTTCACCCTTCAAAACAACCATAAATTTTGGAAGCTCTAACTTCGTTGGGTAATAACCCCTTTTTGTGATACAACATCAGCTTTTCTCAGAAGGGAATTCATGAAAATGTCTCAATTCTGAAATAAATGAGATCATAGAGAGAGAAATAAGCATTGTTGTAGATACATTTATTTCTAAATCTTTTCGTTTTCTAGATCCTAGCATAATTAGGCAGTAAAAGGTTATGAAAAACTGACTACTGGAATATGAATCAAGAGAAACCTTATCATAACAGTTTAGAGATGTTTCAGAAACACTATGATATACAACAGTTGAACTAGACTTACAAACAGTCCACCCTGAGCCACCCTTAATACACTGCAATCATTCAAAAGCTGTAAATGAGCTTTGCTTCAATTGCTTTTATATATTACATAGAAGAGCATACAGAATTGTTCTGAAATCAGGAAAAATATCCAAACAAACAAGGCCTTTATGTATAACATAATGTGTGAAAATAAATCTGCATGTTCGTTAGGTTCTATAGAAGAAAACTGAAAGATAACAAAAATGAGTTAAAGAAGAAAGAGAAAATCAAGCTATAAGAAGCAAAATAACAATATATACTAAATCCTGCAAAGCAGATGAAAAGCTAAGCAAAACTACAGGTTGCATTATCATGCAGGAGCCATTACCATAGGTGCACCCAGAAGACCACCTCTTTGTACGTGCAGCAGGCAGTATCAGCGCCGTACATGGTGAGCTTTGTCAGTCCTTGGTTACACAGGGTATTTCTTTCTGAAGAGATCACACAGGCCCATTAGGAGGAGGGGGCTGATATTCTTCCCCTGGGGCAGCTACTGAGAGAGGTTCCAGAGACATGGGAGGTGGCATGGGGGAAAAAGCACAGTTTATGCAAAACTGGACAGCAAGAAGGAGCTGGGAGCAGTCAGGCAGGCTGCCCTACACACAGAATAGTGGGGCTGCAACACAACTTTGATGAGATAGCTGAAGCCAAGCAAAGAGTCACCTGCAAAGAGAAAGCGGGCAGCGGGAGAGCTGTATAGAAGCTCTGTTTCTTCCTGTTCTTCTTTCCCTAGCAGATTTTCATTTTACGTATTTAAGAAATAGTTATGTTTTTAGCTTTTCAATCGGATCAAATGGGAGTGGGGGAAACTGAGCTTTAAATCTGCTGGTCTTTGGGGAAATGTTCACTCTAGTAGATGATAGAAACATCTGCACTTCAATGTCCTGGGCACTTCACGGCCGAGCCATGCTGCAAAAGCATTAGTGCAACCGCTAACCCATTCTTGCCTCTGAAACAAGCTCCAGAATTCAGCTCAAGACTTGCATCTAGCTGCTCTGAGCACAAGGAGAGAAGACAGCTGGCATATCTTCCTACTTTCTCCTTGCACAGTAAGATTAATTGGGTGCTTGCCAGGATCCATCCCATTCCCCACCCATATCACTCCAAATAACTCAGCTTTGGTGAAGGAAGGCAGCTCTGGTCAGTAATGTGGTTTAGTTGATGGCCCTAAAAACAGCACTAGCACAAACAAGACACAGAATATGAGTAGAGATGAGAGGCAAGGGGCAGCAGGAACTCCAGTAAATCCTCACTAAAGAAAATTATTACAAAACCATGCCATGAAGTATAACATTCTAGAGCAGTTTGACAATCCTGGGCTGAATCTGAGGAGTTAAAGGGAGCCCTTTCTTCCCAAAGTTATAGTCACAGATAATCACACCACTACCATGCCTCAGCAAGAGCACTGATGTTCATGTAGCAAAATGCAGAAATGAAAGAGGTAAGACATACAGATAACGTATTCTTCCCTGTGAGGAAAAAAAAAAAAAAATCAACAGCATACAAAACTGAAAGAACAGTAAGTTTAAAAGACACATTATTTGATCTGGAACTATAAAAGCAAATGTCTTCTTCATAAGTGGGTTATTGAGCCCTTCAACAACTTAGTCACGCTAGTATAGAGTGAATAACAGAGTATTTTTGATGAGTCATCATCCTATTAGCCTCTCATGGTCACCTCTCAGCATTAGAAAGAAGACATTTATTTTCACATGGCTTTCTGGCAAAACAGCAGGCTAAAAGTATTCCTAAACATTCCTCTACAAGATATTCAAATTCAGTGAAGAACTTGAAATGTTGCAATTTCTTTTTTTCAGTGACCATTTGAAAAAAATCAACAGATTTGAAATTATTTCAACTCATTTGAATTAATCTATTGCTTACAAGCCAGAAAAATAATGACTTCATAGTGCAAATTAATTGTTAGAATGAATTTTTTAAAGGAAAGACACAATTTCAAGCTAAAAAGTGGAAGTTTGTTTAAAATTCAAATACAAAATTAACAGAAAGATAGAAAATTAGGTAGCTATTTCTTTCTCTCTAGGCCAATGCTCATGGGAATGATAAATCTTCTTAGAGGAAGAAGCATAATACTGCAATAACTCTGAGTTATCTAAAAAATACATTTATGGTCTCCCAAAGAAATTCAGCTCAAAGAAATTCAGCTCAATCTTTACATCAGATTTTGGTACAATGCAGACTGGTGAGTCAGAAGAGAACATGGGCTCTCATTGGGGACCTCTAAAGATGGATGAGATGAATCCTCCAAAAAGATGGAGATTACAGGTTTACTGGTTTTATATTAAAACAGAGCAAGCTGAAATGTGTTTACTATATTGTGGCAGTGCAGCACCTGTCAAGGTGCCTTTCTAGGACAGAGGACCTGGAAGCACTTGGTTCAGCAAAAAGAGAACAAGTCTTGTATTTGACAAAAACAATGCTAATCCCCTTCTGAACATACTTGTTTCTTCCCTCATTCCACCCACAAAGCCTTATTGGAAAGTGAATGAAGAGTGCCAGATTTAAAACTGTTTAAAGTCTATTATCTACTAGATTAACTTTTATCAAGTTATTAAACTCTTCATAAAGGTGCTGTATTCTACTAAGGTTGTAAAGAGAGACAAAGTGAAATCCTCCAACCCCCTTGCAACGCAAAAGTATTCATCAAACAAAGCATCAACAAAGCTGTACTTTGAAGGTATGCCTGTGCTTATTTTAGCAGCAATCTTCCTCTTGTCCATAATCATCTTTCTTAAACTAAAATAATGATGTTCCAGCAGCACAGAGTATGGATTTGCTAACGTTTCTTTTGTCTTTTTTTTAAGTTGCAATCTTTGCTGTCTGCTTTGCATTTCATTGTAGGTTATTATGGCATGGGAGTGAAACTTGTCAGTTGTCAAGCTCACAGTGTCAGCAGCCTGGAAATGCTCATGCTGCTAACTAGCAATTACTCACACGTCGGTGTTAGATCTGAGCAAGCACAGACGTCTTTGCAAAGCCTTCAGAACATCAGTTTCAGCTCCCGGTACATGCTATTAATGACAAACTACAAATCAGGGAAAGAAATGCTTTTTCAAATGCAGGCATTCAGCCTGGGAGATTACCATTCACTTTACTATAGCTCCAATCAAGGAACTTGGGAACGTGCTGATTTACATGGGACCCTCCTGGCATTGCCAAGGCTCCAGATGGTACTTGGCCAATCAGAAAATCAAAATGTAATTTTTCAAAGAAATGGGGTGTGCCGTACTGGTGCTTATACATGATGTTTGTATGCAAATGTATCAGAGATTCCTGCCACTAATTGCCAAGTCACTCATCTGTAACTCAGATTGTCACTTTTTTCTCTCAAGGTTAAAGTTTTAATCCTCACAAGTGAGGTGTTTGTTTTTTTCCAAGTGTATTGACAAAAAGACATGCTAGCCTCTCTTCTGTTGACAGGAAACTTGCAGGAGATTTGCTGTCATGTACGATATTTTTACATTTTTCTCACAGACTTGTTCTACATTCTGTAACGAATCTTGTTATATTGGTCTCATTGTACATGTTTTTTTCTTTTTGTAGTTGAGCAATAATGGTAAGAGCACCACCATTGTTAATTTAACTGAAAATACTGGAGTTACTGAAATAGAAATCCATTTTTGTGTAGTTTTAGTTTATTGTCAAAAGTTACTATGGCAGCAGGCAAAATTATATGCAGTCAAATAAACACTTTTTTTAGGTAAGCATAAATTATTTCAGTTCATGTAACTTTAAAAGAAGAATAGTATCTGTTAGTTAGCTAAGCTGTATTATTTCTCCTAAAAGTTGAGAAATATTTCCTCAAAATCTTACTGCTTGTTAGTCACTCGTTTGTTATCATGTCTACCATGTTTTACAGATTATAGTTCCCTATCTCTCAGTGGAAGTATTTAAAAAAAGATAATGATATATGATATAATTTGTAAAGACTCTTTTCTACTTCTTGTTCCTTTGATTACTGAGTATACAGTCAAGCATGGTAAAATTTGTCATCCAGAATCAGATTAGAGTTATTCTGAATATTATCTGTCCTCAAGTACTCAAATATCTACTTTGAGTTAATTAATTATACCAGGCACTTAGACCGGTCATTTTAATTTGTGTTTTGTCATGACCACTTGAGGATCATCAGATAGAAAATAAACCCTGAGATATTTTTTGGTCTAACTTCACATCCTAACAATCATATCCTCTCTCCTCTGAATTAAAAAAAATATGGGTGAAGAACAGATGTTTCTACTTTCCTGGCTGTTCACAAGCAAAGGCTAGACTTGAAAGTGTTGTGAAAAATCCACAATGGTGTCTAAGCAAGATTCAACTCTGAGGATATCCAATGTTCAGCCAGGATAAAAGGCTGTCCAAAAACTCACACAACAGTGTTGCACATGCACTGCTGCAAAAATAAAGTCCAAGGAGTAAGCTCCACTTGGCAGTGCCATCTCTTCTTAATGACAATCACATAAGAATTGGACAGTCATCTGCACATTCTTGGCTAAGAATCCCCTCCTCAACATTCACAATTTAGGAACATATGGGCTCCCTTGTCAGCTTACACTCATGCCCATCTGTTCAGATGGCATGGAGTCTGCCCACAAGACAGTCAGATGGTTGCTCTAGGGTACACGTGGCATGCAATAGTAGGTTTAGATGAACAGCCTGCACAATACTGAAAATGCCTTTTCTGCTGCAGGATGCCTCTCATCTGTACCAGCAGTCAAGCATTGGCACTACATGCCTCCTTACACTTGATCAAAGCTGTTTGAATGTATTTGCCAGAAAAAGAGAGGAAGCTATCAGCTGATCCCATTGATTGTAGGAAATGGCTGAGTAATAGAAACACAGAAAGAAACACTTTCACAAGTACAGTCCTGGATAATCATGTAGTGTACAAAGTGGCCCAGAGGAATATACAGAATACACAGAACTACAACTGAGTCAATCAGTGAAGATTAAGGCATAGACTGCAATACCTAAAAAATACATAGAAACATAATTTCACGTTTGGTTTCATCTTCCACCGTTGCTGGGAAAACTTGGGGAACTGGTGTAAATGACAGTAAAAAAGGTCATCTAACAGGTACAGTCAACTCCTAGACAACGGTGTGTCAACCTCACATCACAGTAGTATTCACAATGTAGGAACTTACATTTCATGTAACAAGTTTGGAATTGGTTTTAGATTTTACAGTAGTTGCTCCCTAGAAATACCCCTCAAGCACAATTAGTAACTGACAGGGTCACACACTGAGTTTACTTGGGTGGCCCAGGGCATCTAGGAAGAAGCTTCACATCTTCCAGGGTACTGAATACAAAGTGAGTTTTCAACATCTGTGTGGTAGCATGCCATTGAAGAAAAGGCCTACTGCCTCCAATGAGAAGATTTGGCAAGCAGGTAGGTAAAACAGGTGAATACAAAATCTGTTTTCTTATGCATAACAATGCAGCATCCCAACAGATTGTACCAGAAAGGATTTGTAGAACAACCATATGCATGCATCATGACTGCATGTCTGGGACAGAAACTGTACATTTGTATCTGAACAGAGATTGGTCCTAGCAGGAATAAGAGAAACTTGTCAACCTTTACTATAGTTGTTGATTTCATTTAGTTCAAATAGCCCACCTGACCAGGGACACTTTGCTACAACATAAAAGAATTTCCATGGCTAGTATCTTCCACTAATATTTTCATGAATTAAAAGAGCTTTTTCAGATGGTACTTTTTTTTAAATCACATTCATTGTTTTCTCCAAATACGTACAAATTCATTACAAATGTTTGTTAATCCGACTGGCATGTTCTAGCAAGGGCAGGCATGCAGAAGGAATTTCAGGCTGCAGATTAAAAACTCTTTTCAAATTATTCCCATTCTGAAGATTGTTTATCCAAACTACTTTAGGGAATGCCTTCTAGTAATTAATATACTCACAAAAAACGTGATGAGTTTGCACAATTCAGTCACCACAAATGGATAAAACTGGTAGTTAATATTATTTGAAATGTCTAATCAGAAATCCTCTAAAATGCTGCCTTTCAGTTCTATTTCAGTAGAGATTAAATTAGGAGACAACTGAACCACTTAATGAAAGTAAATCCACAAATAAGAACAAATTCAAAGAAAATAAATCTTCAGTAAGCAGTAGTGATTTATCCAAGTCTAATACAATTAATACTACTCAAATAACATAAAGCATTTCACTCAAATATTTGTTTAAATTCTTTAGGTAACTCACATGACCACCTGTATTTCCTTTCTATTAAACCCCTGTGTAGCAAAGCTTTATCTACAAGTTCAGTGGAAAATGAATTGCAAAGTCTGTTCAACAATCCTCAGTGAAAACCAGTTTTTAAATCTGCTCATAAAGTAGTATAAATAAAGCATACCCTCAAGGAAATATTAAAAATATTGCAGAAAAAAAGTAACTGTGCATAACATGGTATTTTCTTATATATGTTTTTCTTAGCTAATTTTCCTGTGCATTCACTGGGGTTTTTTTAGCAAATAAGGCAAGAGACTGATCCATAGTACTTGTGATCAGAACTAGGGGTCAACAGGATCTTTTCTCAATAGCAAACTTGAAAAAAAATCCTAGTGATTTATGTTCGCTTGCTTCTTGGGTTTAGAAAGTCATATCATATTAAAGTGTAAGGAGAATGCTTCAGTTAAAAAGTGTTCACTTTACCTTGCACCTCTTTTCTAGCTCTTAAAGCATTCCTCTTCAAGAGCAGAAGAAATTATAGCACTATAAAATGCATGAAAGACACAGCTCACTAAATTTGGCCTTGGATCTTAGGCATCTGTAGAGCAATGACAAATGAATTTGCTTATATCATTTATATCCTGGAAAAAGAAGAAGGAAAAAACACACAAAAGAAACCCTGACTTTTCATGCATAGACCCAACATCAAATGTAGTGATTCTCAAGCCACTGGGCCTTACTTTCTAGAGCCTATCATTAGCAAACCTGAATGGAGTGTCATACAATTGACTATGATTCAGTACATACTCCATGACAAAAGCCATAATTTAAAATAAGAATACAGAAGCATACATAGGTAAAACTGACCTCAGTAAAGCCAAACTTCTCCAAACAGGCAAATTTACAATAACACATTGTCTACTGAATGCCCAAAATGCACTTTTCTGCACTACTCTGTTATGAAAAAAAGACAAAAGAAAGTACTTGCACATGCTAAGGAGATTCCATTCGGTGAATTACTCTTTTGGACATTCAAGAATGAATACACACATGTAATAGGGACAGATTCTGGAATACTTTTTTCTTCCTGCTTGCTTAAAATAATTATTGTATGCAATTCTTAGTCTTTCCTCTTGCAAACAATCAAATCCAGCAACAAAGAAGGTTACCTAGAGTTTGTCCTACCGTTGAAAACTAAAGTTTTGAACAAAATCTTAACAATTTCTGGACCATAAATTTTAATCTTCCTTCTTTTGATCCTACACTCAGTGGAAATAAAAGTGATACAATTAAATGTCTATTTACCTATCAATGTTGCAGTTAATCTGTAAATTGTGGCGAACACAAATTCCTGTTCTATTTAGGTCTTTGTACTGTGTTGTAATGCCTAAGCATGTCTGCACAGGCACTGACTTCTAGACTAGCTGAAAGTTATATTGAAGAAAAGAGCTGCAAAAATGACAGAGGAAGATGTTTGGTTGCAGTATTCCAGTGATAAATTCTACCAGATAAACTAGTCTGGTTTAAATGAAGAAATACCAGTTTATGAGTGATTTTAGTGAAATGAAGAGTTTCAACTGCTGTTCAAGACAAGGAAAATGTTCCATCTCTTTGATCCAAGGGTAGTTCACAGAAAACGAAGACAACTGAAAGGAGCTACAGTGTAAAAAAAGTAAAATTTTTTAGAAATTAAAATAGAAATAGGAAAAATGGAAATAGGAAAAAAGTATTTGGAGAGGTATAGATTTAATTTAATTTCTGGAAAAAAAGTTTTATCAAATCTGCAGTCCTACCCCAGGATGGCCCAAACCATGGGTAGCAAAAGAAAGCACCTCTGCATTTTCCCAAAACAGCCTCTTTGATTTATATTTCTCTCACAGACTCAAGTTTCTCTTCCAATGCAAAAGGCTTTCTTAGTGAAGAGCTTCACATGTGATGCAGAACAGGAACAAAGAAATTTCAATTCAAAATGCTCAGAACATTATGCCCATTATATCAAGCCCAGTTCCCCACTCCATTGGGTTAGTTTTTCACACACACTGCCACTGAATTCTCTTAAATCACTGGGACATAATGTTAGTCTAAGAGGTGGGAGAAACACGTACTGAAAAAAGTATGAATACAACTTCTGAATTTCAGGTTTCAGACCTTATTAGTTTATTAGTTTATTCTGTTTTTTCAGGGAGGACCACCTACATCTGAGCATAATATGTGTGATGATTATATTTTTATATAAGGATAGATATATATACATTCAGAAAAAAAATGTGTATCTCTTAAACATTTGATACACATAGTACAAAAAATCCACACAGGTTTCAAACCACGTCAAACAATGAATTTAGTCAAGCTTTGTGCAGTATGTTCACTGCTAATAACTGCTATTTCACCATCCCAGGTAAAGTCTAAAGGAGAAAAGTTTACTTCAGCTAAGAGGGATCCCTACGCTATGCCTGGTGGCTCCCTGACCATTCAACAGAGAATACTTACGACTTCCCAGGGCATCAGTGGTCCAGCAGCCCTGGACATAGAGCCAGCTGGCACAGCACCTGCCAAGAAAGGTGAGCTTAAAGGTCCACATACCTAGAATAAATAAACACAGGAATGGTGAGCAGAGAATAGGACATTTGTAGTAAAATTAATGCTGGAAATTAATAAAAATATTTTAGCCACTGCTCTGAATCCAAAATTCAGAGCATTTAAAGCTCTCCCAGATGCAGTCTCTGAGAAAAACAAATGGCCAACTGAGACATAATAGTCTATTTTACTGAAGTCAGACCAGTAATGCTTACCCAAACTGAAAAACAGGAGGGACCTACTCCCTGCCTGATCTCTACAGAGGAAGAGCAACGCATGAAAAAATGTTATTTTAAGATAGCACTTGCATTAGGATATAGCTAACGGTTCATCTAAATACATGTTACCCAGGCAGTGCAAAGATGACTATTGGGATTCAGTACAGGGACTGAGAATTTGAACATACAGGTGTTCTTGCTGAGCAAAACTCTGAGTAAGCTATGAAATAGTCTTTGAGAAAAAATTATGAAAACTCAGTCAGGTCAGTTGGAAGTGGATAGCAGAGACTTATGGACATGCGTTAAGGATCTGTTCTACATTCATGGGAACAGGAGCTAGAACAAATGACCTTATAAACCAGCAGTACAATAAACTGCAACTTTCACTGTAATGCCACAGTCCTCCAAATCTTTTCTTTGAAACATGAAGGAAAGGAGTCAAAATTTCAGGCATTACTGACTGCAAAATACCAACCTACAGGAAGATCATGACTCCTGAGGAACTCAGCTTGTCAGAAAATCCTACCAAAAATACAAAAATCATTCTCCAGCATCGTTTGGCTAATGGAGTCTATCCCATCACTAAATAGGAAAACAGAGTGAGATGACAGGGCTACAAACATAAATCCACCCAGAGCCTGCACAGCAGACACTGAAAAGCTGAAACACTGTAATGGAGGGGCAGCCTGGGACCTCTGCATAATGGGTCCTGATGGAACAAAAAAATCTTTCCATTTCCATACAATTAAGTTTGCTGCAGACCGGAATTGATAATGCAGACCTGATCAGCAAAGTTACTCAGCCTGGAAACTCTGCAATCCACAGAATAATATCTTGTGAATAAGGTCTTGTGTCAAGACTTATGATTAGTATTCTGTAAGGGATTGATTTGATTATTCCAGTTATAAGAATTAACTTACACATGGTCTTTGAAAAAATGAAACCATGTGGGAAATCCCTTGCACTGCCACAGTAACTCTCATTCTTAACATATTCAATACATGACATTAATTTATTTAATACTGGATTATTTTTCCTGTACATAAGTATAAAACAGTCATTTCGCAAAAGCAGAGCTGATAGACCAGGGAAAGCTTTTCTAGCACACTCAAAGTTTAAAAGCATTTGTCCTTGAATGCAACGGGGGATGGTGATGCTCTAAGTTGAATGGAGATGTGTGCAAATGCCCACATCAATAAAAAAGGTTTGTACACTGTTAAACACATTCCTTAGAGGTAAGCTAATTAGTAAACTAGAGAGTTTTAAAACTCTCAAGAGCAATCTTTGAACTGAAAAAAAGATATCTACTAATGAAGTCCCCTGTGGGTTAACAGTCTAGATTTGGCAGCACACACACTGCTGTAGCTGAATTTCAACTAGGTTGATACACAGACAGCAATAAGAAAAGTTGTATTTAAGGACAGAAAAAAGGATGAGTACATATAAAATATACCCAGTGACCAATATCTCTCTTCACTATTATTAGTGTTTAAGCTGTAAGGTGAAGAGCAATCTAAACACGGTATCGCTGAAAGGGAAGTGGCAAGTGAGATACACATTTATGGATGATTGGTTTCAAGCAATATCTGAGAAGTCTCTCACCCATATAAAACATAACAGAATTTATCGCTATGAAAGTGGTGTAAGTATATATTTTCAGTGTATTTCACAGAAACAAATATGATCTCTCCTTTTTGGGTTTAATTGTCTCCGTAAAAAGGCTTTTTTTTTTTTTTGCTGTGCTACTTGGCATAAATCTTTTAGGTTTACAACCAAACTTGAATTAGAATTTTGAGTGTAATAAAAAATTGTAAGCAGAGTAAATATTCAATTTGAAGCTCCATATAGTTTTTACAATTGTCCTAATCTTGACAATAAGAGAAGGATTGTACCTGAAACTGTTACTTATTCCTTATTAGGAAGACATGATTTATCACACTGCAACCTGGAAGCTGGCTGTATGAACTGCATTATTTAATAAACATGATACTTTCTTATGGTGTTATGATTCCTTCTCTCTGACTACAAAGCCTGAAAATTACACCAAAGTGGCTTTGGGGAACAATCAAAACAAATTAGACTCTGAAGTTATCAGCTTCCTAAAACTTGTCACAAGATAGAAACACAGAGACACCAGAAACAAATCTGGATTGGAAACGGCAGAAGTTGTTTCGTATTCTTCAGGAATAACATCAGGACTTTTAAATCTGCCATCAAAAAGGCCAGGTCAGTCAGGAGAAAGAGAAAAGGTGTGTGGAAAGCAGCCCCCTGAAAAGTGGCTCTAATAAACAGCAGGATTACTATGACCAGGCATATATATGAGGACAGAATTGCATTGCTCCTCTCTTACCTACAGAGAGTCTTCCAAGCACACATACTTCACACCACTTTTCTCTTCCAGGTTGAAGACTGACACCTCTTTGACCTGTGGCTTTGCAGTAGAAGACGGCGGCACTCCCAGGCTACATCAGAGAGCACCACAGAGGTGTAACAGAAAAGTTAACAGAGAAGGGAAAACTTGGCTTCCACATTGTGTGAGCAATTTTATTCTTCATTTCATTTCATTATTCCTCATTTAAATCAATCTTGAAGTTTCTGGTTTTGTTTGGTTTTGGTTTCAACACATTTTTTCTTTTTGAACTAAGTTAAACTTGCCTTGCTGACATGTCTATTCTTTTATTTGCCAGATGGGACTAGCTTCAAAGGAGCATTTATGTTTATACATTCCCCATCTTTTGACAGTTTTACTGGTATTTAGTGAATACTTTAATCTAAGGGATGCAGAAAGCACATTTTAGGATGTGTTAAAGTCATCTAGGAAGAGAGGAAAGTGACTGACATCAACTTTCCCACAAAACAGAAGGGTTTCATAGCAAACTATTCAAAAATGTATAGTGACAATATAAACCAAAAGGAGGAATGCCACAGGGTCATTATAAATATCCTCATCCATAGAGAAAAGACAGGTTGGACAGTTTGGACCTTGCATTGCTTGGTTAATTGTTCTTGTCATGCCTTTGGAGGGCATAAAGTTCATTCTTTTCCATCTTTTCTGTGAGTCAATCATGCTTACACTTCTCAGAATGCTCCAAATTATTTATTAGTTGCTTACTAGACACTGGCTGAGAACAGATGCTTTTTCTAGGTGGCTTCTGAATTATTTGCTGCTTATAGTGGTTGTAACTAATCCTGTCATTTTCCTTCCAGGACATTTGAAAAAAAACACTGTTTTGTAGCTGCAAAATGTAGCTGCATAAATATTAACCTGTATTCAGCAAAAGAACAGTTGCACTGGAGAGCTACCTCGAGATCACTTGTTTGCATTAATGCAATCAAGAAAAAAAAAAAAAAAAGGAGGAAAAAAAAAAAAGGAGGGAAACCAAGTTTTGTATATGCAACAAGAGCCCACAAAACTTATCTGCTGTGCTAGAAAGAAAAACTTGTCTCCAAAGTAAATAACTGAAGGGATCTCTTTATTCATATTGATAAAGTATCCCTCATATTTACTAAATTTCATGGTTAATGATTATGCTAGTAGCTATAGTTACTGCACACCTGGGGATAATCATAAGATTGGTCAGGTGAGACACTGAAATTTATAAAGAATAGGCTTTCTTCTCCATACCTTAGAAAATAACTAGAATGTCCTGGACCATAAAGACAATGTATAGAGTTGTGTTGAGAATTACTTATTTGACAACCTGACAAAGTGAATAATCAATCAGTTAACTTGGCAATGAAACTAACTTTTGAGTGTCCTGAAAGTGAACTACCTTCATTATAATACTGAAAACAACACCCACAGCTCAGAAAGACCCCTAACCAGGTTAAGACCCTTCTCCTGAACATGTGTAGTATTAGAAGCATTAGGTAAGCCATATTATAATTGTATGTTAACTGCTAATCAATCAGTATCTAATAGGCCTCTTATGGAAAAGTGCTAACTACTGATTTTTGAGTATAAAAGGAGCACAAAAACCTGCTGTTGGTGTGCTTGATTTGTGGAAAAGTCCACCAATCACCCAGGCCTTAATAAATAAAATATCTCTCCTGAGTGTGTCAAGATTGGTTTATTGCACGCCAGGCGTGAATCCGCTTTTTGGGTAACAACACAGTTTTCTCATAGACTTGTTTTAAATGAATTCAGCATTGCTATTTCAGATCTAGAGCAGTATAAAGAGACAACTATCAGGTTACAAATGTCTGGAGGCAGGGAAAGGAAAGGAAAGGAGAGAGCAGACAGGCAGACAATTTTCATATTCCTTTTCTACGTTAAAAAAAAAAAAAAATATGTAAGAATGACGATATTGCTCAGAACAAAGTCAATTTTATCCAGCATTCTGTCTGACAGCAGACAGTAACAGATGTGTCAGAAACAAGAGGGCAATAAACATTATACTCTCAGCTTCCAGAAATCTATGGCTTTCTAAAGTCTCAGAAAGCCACTGGTTATATCTTTGAGTTAAACAACTTGTGATGGATTTTTTTATTATTATTCCATTAATTTATGCGGAGACTTTTACCCTGTTTCAGTAAGGATTTTCTTTGTTTGCTGTAAACTAGCTGTCATTTGACACCCTCTGATTCTTTTACAGTGAAAAAGAAGAGTGAACACCAATTCTCAAAAGCCACAGGTGCATCCTGGACGTATTCAGCTCCATATTGGTAACTTTTACGTGATCTCCATTCATTTCCCATATACTCCCCGCAATTCCACAGCAGAGCACCAAGCTGACAGTCGATGGACCAACCCAAAGTAATTCCAGAATCTATTTTCTGAGGAACAATAGTTAATTTAGAAACAATACTAATTTTTCTAAGTAAGGTTGTTTCTCTCTTAAGCTTACTAATAGTGATATGTCATTTCCTATGAACAGTATCCCAAGCAATAAAATATTACAAAGCCACTTATCATTGTTGGCCTGTCATTTCTTAGGAAAGGCCATAAAACTTGTTGCTGACTGGCTGGAAATATACATCTACTATATTTTCATGCACGTAAACTATTTCAGAAAACTCACAACCATGCAAAAGACCAGGTGTTTGAAAAACAATTGTGGGTTAATACAAATCTTCATATAACCTACAGGAAATCTGAGGAGCAGGGTGAGGGAATCAGAGTTGCAAAAATTCCTGAGATAGAAAGGGAGAGACAGGTGTGAGAGACAAAAAAACAGGCTTGTGAGAAACATGGACTGAGAAAAACAGCCTGAGAAAGAGATAAAAGTTGAGGCCCTTTGAGCTAAGGAATGTGTCAAACATTCTCAAGAAGAAACTATGGTCAGGGGGTGGATGGTGTGGAGGTCCAAGCTGATAAGGCTGCCTGAATAACACAGGATGCATCTGGAGGAGGGAATCCAGTGGAGACAGGATGGCCCTAACACAAAGAAGGTGACAGAGGTAGCAAACTCTTCTTTGTCAAAGGCAAAGCACAAACTAGTTTGGGAGGAGGGGTCTTGGAGAAAAATGTGGCCACCTAGCCTATGCTTGCAATGTGTTCATCTGAACATTACTCATTTTCGCCTGTGTGTTGCCCACTAAGGCTAGAACAGCTTCCATCAATGTCACAAGGATAAATTCACAGCTATGAGACATTGCAGCAAAACTGTCTCTTTTAATGCAGGGGATTTGGGTGGCACAGCACAATGTCAGCACAGTGCTCATAGTCACACATTCCAATGACAGGACAGTCCTGCGCCAGACCGAAATAACTGTGATTGAGATGGTTCTTCACCGTAAAGGGTGCAGTTCACACAGAGAAGACAAGGGGCCCGATATAAAAATAGACACAGACATAGCAATTCTCAGCAGTAAACATCTGCAACTCCTTGCTGCCAGTGGAGCCTCCTCCCATCACAACTGGGGTGTCCAGGTGCCTCCAGAACACAGCTGGGCTCTTGAAAATGGGACAGGACCCTTTAATTTTGAAAAGGACAGCAGGATCCTAACACAGCCACAGCTTAAAGAGACACACCTTCTTCTGCAGAGAGTTCCACAAAGATGACTAAAATGGCATACTTAATTTGAGTGCAAATTAACATAATTAGCTTTTTTAAAAAAAAAAAAAGAAAAAGCAAAAAGCAACAATGGAAGAAGGTAAGTCCTTACTTTCATATATGTTTAGGATTGTCTGATTCACAGGTAGCTCTGCCCACTCTGCCTGGTCCCCAGGAAATCCTTCCTGCCCTCTCTGGAAGGTCTATGAGCGACCTCCAGACCCCCCTCTCATAAGAGCAGACCTCAACCCCAGCTTTGCTGCTGCCAATGTCAAATGCCTCCAGTCTTCACCTGAGTGAGGTGCCCAGGCAAGGGCAGCCGCCATCCTGCTCCAGACAACCCTTCCACCATGCTCTCCCCAAAGGGACAGCTGTGCACAGCTGCAAAACCCAAACACTGCCTATCACAAAAAATGACAGAAGAATGTAATAGAACAAGGACTGGAGAGGGGCAATCAGGATCATCCAAGAGATGCCATGAATCAGGAGAAAGAAATATGAAGGATGTGCATAAAAAATTAATGCAAAGGAGAAAGGTTCAGTCTTTCATCTTCTTTCCTAAGGTAACAATTAAGAGGCAATGAGTAGCAATAGTAAATGATTAATTCAAAACAGAGAGAGATGGTTCCTCACATGTGTAGTTGAGTTGTGTTGTGGGTACAGTAAAGATTACCTAGATTCAAAAAGACAACAGAAAAAAACTATTGGCTGAAAAAAAAAATCTATTTAGTAGCTTTGAATATGAGGCAGCTAAAAACCCTACAAAAATCACAGATCAGTGGTTGCTTGAACAATATTTGGATAAAATATCACTAGTTGCTTGTGTGTGTCTCATACTTTTCCCTGCACATCAGTGACAGGATCATTGATGACCGTCAGACATGAGACTAAGGTAGACTCAGCAAAGCCAGGCCCATAGTCTTATGAAAAAGGAATTGTTTATCCAACAGAAAGTGGTTTTTAAAATGTTATATATGAAGCCCCAGACCCACTGGATGTGTTGGCCTAACTGCAAATAGAAGGGTGTCATGTATCCCTGCTCAGAGAGCACCCACATAGCTCTCTCTTGAAGATAAGCATTGACAGTAATAAGGCTTTTGTTATTAAAAAAATAGATATCTATTCTTTTCCATTACAGGCAAACACTGTGATTTGGAATGAGCCTAAATCCTTCTTGGATTTTTATTAAATAACCATGGAGGGATGTGAAGGAAATCAAAAACCTTGACTTTAAGGTCACTGTCAGAGTGGGACAAGAGGGAAGCATTAAATTAATATTTAATTAATAATACAGAAGGGGAAAGAAGGAAGCCAAATAAGCAGGACAATATAACACTTTTATGCTGTCTGGGAAACTTAAACTCAAGACCCCATACCATGACAATCAGCAAAGAAACAATGTAAGGCACCAAGAAGAGCAAAGTAGAAGAAACAAAGAAATATTGGTCTTGGGAGAGTCTTTGTCTCTCTGTTAGGAGATTAGAACTGATAGCATTATGAACGTTACGTATTTATGAGTTTAATTTTATTTGTAATAGAATGTACAAAGATGTAAAAATCTGCACACAATACCTGCACACAAAAGCATCAACAGTGCCAGCATAACAACTCCTCTCTTCACACACAGTGGGACTTTTGATCTCAAGAGTAATTTTAATTTTGACAATGTCTAAGGGTTTTTCCTGTTGTATTTATATCCATTTTTGGTAAAATAAGGTCTTTATTGTGTTTAAGCTATTCCCTTCCTCTTTTTCCCTTGGGCTTCTATATTACTGATGATTTTCTTTCCCCACCTCTCTCTGATTATACCTTAATCAGTAAGGAGGATCTTGCTAGTTTCAGGTTGTTAAATTTCTACATTCCTCCAATCCCTTCAGGAATTTCTTTTCTAGATTGTGTTCTCGCCAGTTTACAAGCCCTTTGCAGACCAAAAAGAGCATAATTATTTCCCAGAGGAAAATATATAGTAGCTGGAACTGTTGGTTTCTGACTGAGGAATTTGAAGATTGAGACTAAGCACCTGAAATACTGAAATACTTGAACAAATTCTTCTGGAAGTTCACAAGAAAGATTCATTTTATTCCAAGAACACTAGTACCAGTTCTCAATAGAAAGGTTTCTCCTTTTTTTTAAATGTTGTTTATCATCCAATCAGTTCCAAGTTTCTTGACATTTAACTTGGAAATGTCTTCTCACAGGATTGCTAAGGAGGCCACCTATTGGTTTTGCCCTGGGGAAGTGGGTTTTTTTCCCCATGTATACACTCTGACTCTTTGTCATTCAAATACTAGACTGTCTTTGAATGCTTTGTTCTTTACATCATGTTCCTGCCCATCATTTTTGTAACTTTCCTGTTTTTCCTAGTTATTCATTTTCTTCACTTTGGTTTAATTTCTAGAGCTTTCTGCAGTTTATTACTAGTATTTACAAAGTCTTAATCCTGTAAAATATGCATGATTACTGGATTACAAACAGAAAAACAAGCAGTGCATACGATTAAAATCCTCACCAAGCTGTTATTATGAAGCAACCAGATGAATTTTTCAAGTGGTACTCTTCGCTTCATGACGTTGACAATTGCTGTGCTAGCCTAATTGAAAAAGGGACTGTTCAAAAATATTAGAAGTAATGGCAGCACTTTGACAAAACAGGCAAGTTTAGCCATGATTGCGTTTCCCAAGGATGGCAGTGGTGTAATACTACAGCATCCTGGAATACCAGTGCTATTTCAGAAGGAACAGGCTGTAGCACCTTCCCTTAGCTCAAGTAAAATTGCAGACTAAAGGTCCTCTGGATATTTCATTACAGGGCACAATAAATAAAGCTAATTAAAGAAAAATCTTTTTTTTCACATTGCCCAGACTTTTAGGAACAACAAGGCTTAGAACTGTCATACTAGGTAAGTCAAGAGTTCTGAAACTTTTAATTTTAAAATCATGTATGATGTTCCTGTCAAAACATGTCCCTCTACAATCTAAATTATTATTGTGAGCAGGAAAACCATGATGTTTAACTGATAAAGAAACCAAATGGAAAATTTAGACTTTTTTATTTTTTTAGCAGTAAATAACGTTGAAAGAAGTGTCATAGAGTACATTAGACGATCAGCCACAGGTTAAATAAATGGGAACCAAAGCTCAGTGAATCAAGACAGTGGACTGATTCATTAGGTTTGCATACCAGCAATGCTTTGTTCACACCCTTTCTTGAGTTAGAAGTAAAAATAAAAGCAACCACCTCAACTTTAGCATTCCTATAATACCAAAAAAATATGTTATATTCTCACAAAGTAGCAAACATCACAGGCAGCTGTATTAAGATGACAACAGGAAACCGAGGTATCAATTTTTTTCTGTGCAAGGGTAACAGTGTGAGGTTAAAGCAGCCATTTTCATGGAAACAGAGATGCATATAGTTTGAAACAACTGGGAAAAGTAATCCCTGCCCCTGTGGCACCGAGACAACATTTCCATCATTTTTTGACAACTCCAAAACATGATGTACCTTACAGTGACCATTACTGTACCCAATAGAGACAAACCGGAAGGATTTGTATATTTTTTCTTACTATCTGCCTGGCTGCAGCTATGCATTTTGTCAAATATACATTTAAACAAATATAGCATTCACAATAAAACCATTTCTAAAATCTGTGAATCTGATGATACACAGTACTGCTAAGTCTGACTGAAGATGCAACTTCATCTCATACATGAAAACAAGTCTTTACTCATGTAGAACATGAGTAGAACCTTTTCTATCAAAATTTTCTTGAGAAATATTTTATACATTCTACCTTTCCTTTTCCTAAGGATAGAAAATACAACATATCTATGATTTTATCGTATTATTATGTTAGTATCTTATTCTGCATTACTTCTCTGCTTCACTTCAGTATTTTTTTCTGCATGGCACTCAGAAATCTCTATTAAAAGAAGTATACACTGTATGATTATTACATCAGCTTTTTTTCAGTCTTCTGACCATGTCACACGTTCTGTCGACTTTTCAATTAATAATTTGGTAGCCATTGATAAACATTTCCTTAAATGATAAGCAAACACCACTGGCATGTTAAACTCACTGGACCACAAGGGGTGAGACAATTACCACCCACCCACTCAGCATTCAGACAGCCATGGCTTCTGTTCAGCAGTTTCCCAACGATTCCAAGGTTTTCTCACAGTAGTTTCATCAGAAGTTTTAACTGACACAGATCAGTTCTGCTGCAAAAAATAGTCAGTCTTGTCCTCCCCCGTGTAGTCGGGTTCTTGTTCCTCTGCTCCCCAGTTCATACATCAGTTCTGTTACTCTAGTCAAATCCATCCTCACTGTTGAGGTAAGCTAAACACAGTCACTAGGGTGGAATTTTTGCCAGGTTCAGTCCTGTCCAGATGAGGTCACTGATGTGGCTCACTGAATGGTTGCATAAAGGCAGAGGAGAAAAGTGTAGGACTAGCAGTAGGCAACTAGAAATAACACGATGGATGAAAAGGAGGTATAGTTTCTTTTGATGATAAAACCAGAATATTCTGGTTTCAATTGTTTGTGAAGAAATGGTGTAAAGCATAATCTAGGCATGTGTCCTGGGTTGCAGTGTATTCTATTACCATCCTCATGAGCTGTGGAAATCAGGTGGGGCAGTGTTTCCTTGTTTCCACCACCCCCCCACCCCCTCCAGACTATCTATCTCTGTTAATGGCCCATCAATGCTATGCAGCATGACTCATTATCCCATTGTGAGATGCTCCACCCAGAGGGAGAAAACCAGCATTCCATGCTGGATATAACCTGAGATTCTGAATACCAGAGGCCTCTTTTTTCCACTGGATTTCCAGAGGACAAGAGCTGCTCAGCCACCACTGGACTTTTCTGAGGAAGAGCAAATTTATTTTTTCCTCTACGGGATCATTGCTTCGGGGGGACTGCAGCCACCATTCTACCAGACTGCTACCACCACCCTGATTAACAGGGTGTCAGGATGTATACTGACTCTGTTAGTTTAACCCAGTGCTCTCTGCCTTTATAATTTTTTTTTCCTTATTAAATTGTTATTCTGACTTGGTGTCTCCCACTAGTTTGTTTTCAAACTAGCACAGCATGAAAGTAAGTCTGTGCTTCTCCTCATGTTTCTAGTGAAGAGAAAGAATGCAAAACTGGGTGGAGCAAAGAGATACTCAAGGAAAAGGTCTAGGAAAGTGGCCAGTGACAGTCACTCCTGATGGCACTGAGCCCACTCTGGCTCTAAAAATTGTTTCTTAAATTGATCAAGCCCTAGAAATCAGTATCTCATAACATAAGACTGCACTGCACTAAGGCCTCTACGTAAGATCTGTTTTTTAAAATCGTTGTCTGATTGCCAAAATTTCTCATGCAAATCAGTTACCTCCAGAAGGTGATGCTTGCATGAACAGTTGTTTGAAAATTGCCCAATCTGCATATACAAATAAATATAATTCTGGATTCAATAGAGGAATAGCAGTGTGCATTCACTTCCAGCAATCAGCATTGCTGCATCAATAACTGACTTCCCCCTCCCCAAGCATTTCCACTCTATTTACGACTTTATTTCTTATCGATCTAATGACAGAAATGCCTTTTCCTTTGCATTACCTCTCTAATTTTGGTTCTTATGTGTAACAAAGGAGCTACAAAATGTTATGAGAGAAGTAGTAATAGGGGAGATGATTATACTTATAAAACAACAGACAACTTTTCCAAAAGTTTGACTTCGTGGTTCTCTTTTAACTGGCAAATTAGACATGACGATCCAATCACATACCATTGGAGGGTGTCAAGTTGTGTTCACATGAATATCTTTTTGCCAAGAATCTTTTTTTTTGCCTTAATTAAGGTAGCAATGAAGGCCTCTTTTCTATTACTAGTGTTAAACACTTTCACCTCAAGGCAGATAAAAATAAGAAATTCATTTGGGAACTGCAGTCTTGGGAGCAACACAAATCACAGCCCTTTCAGCTACTGGCTTTGAATGTAGAAACTGAAAAAAATACAGGAAACAAGCAATATTGGTTTGGAGAGAAGGAGTTAAAAAGAAAAAAAAATCCCTTTCCCAAAGAGATAGGGGAATCTACCTTAATTTCACAGCACTTTTCAATTGGAAAGAAAATGTCTGAGAGAGAGCTAAAAACGGAAACATCCTTATTTTAAAAGGCTTGCAACACCAGAGCCAAATACCTGCTGCCTGCAGCAAGAACCAAGTGAAAAGCCTGCTTGTTCCTGCCAATTAAAATTTGTGGTTTTCTTTTGTAACCCTAACAAAGTCACTTCCATGGATGTTTTATAGTTTTTTGCTGCCTCTGGGTCTCCAAGGAAAAGGAAGTTAAACACCTCACCTTCACTAGGTACAACATTTATCACAACTATTCCACATCTTTAAAACATGTTTGAGACCCTTAAGTGTTTTAAAAGGGGAGAGAAAAAAATTATAAGACTGGACAAAATCCCAAGACAACCATTTAAAAGGTGTATTAAATGCATGTAAAATAATTTTTCAGATTAATTGCCTAAGAAGGATACATTAGGTTCTGAACATTCCTCCAAGAGGTTCCTGAGACCTTGTATGAGAAAGAACATATGCTCCTTTGTTTCCTTTTAAAGTAATTTCAGTAATATTGCATGCCCATCAGTATCCTAGTGTTTTTCTACATGTGCATTGTAGGAGAGTGAGGATACCAGGAATACTCCTCCTTTTGCTTCTGAGGTTCCTTTGCCATTGTGTTTGTACAATCACTCATCCCACCTAAAGTCAAAAAGAAACCAGAAAAGGAGTACAACATCAGAAAAGAACCCAAGTTAAAAGACATATACCTCTGCAGTAGTTTTTAAAAGTTTTGAGGCAGCTTGAAAATTTATGACTCAAGAAAAAATCAGTGAGAAAAAATAACATTTAGATAAAACAGCTAACCAAGAATAGCCAATTGAACCACAAGGTCATGATGTTTTCTGTAAAGTGAATTAGGGAACAGCAATACAGTTTTTTACATCTGTTAGTATCTTTGATATTTCTGGCTAGAGCTGTAAAAAGCACAAATATCAACCTTATATGTATTAGGAAAAAGAATATTCAGAACAGAACCTCACCTCCATTCAGCTCTAAATGACTAACAGCAGGACCATGGGATATGCATAAGAATCAATGTATTATTAAATTATTTTTTTTTCCTAGAAAGGTTTAGAAAATATGCTGCACATGTCCAACTACATCACAAGCGTAAATTCAGTTTTATTACATCTTGTTTAAAATGTGCCAGAACACTTCTTGTAGGCATATTAACAATGCATATTCCCAGACAGACAACATTTTTTCAATTATAGCACAAATTACAATCTGTCCAGGTCTCTTTTCCCTTTCCTCCATGTTGGCTGAGATCCGTAGATAGCCTTGCAGTATGGTATAGAAATATGTTCAATTTTTCACTTACAGATGACTAAAAATTGTTTAATGTATAAAACGAAATATAAAAATCAAATGAAACATCTAGGAAATTCAACATTTTAATTGAGAGTAAACTCAATTCACAAGTTTGCCACCCACACAACACCTGAAAAATACTCTGTCTCCTTGAGAAATACTCTGTCTCCTTGAGATCAGTGCCCTCTGGATTTGTGCTGGCATGCAATCAAAATTCTCATTTACTTCTAGCACTTAATTTAAAAATAAAGGTATGAATTCTAACATTTAATAATTTTCTTCTTCTGGTGACTCATAAATCCTTATATTATTCATTCTTAATCAGCTTCAGAAGTTAGAACATTTTATGCACAACTGTCTCTCTTACTTCAATAAAAAAGAATCAATACGCCTTTCCATTCCCTTTCTTCTATTTGCTGCTCCAGTTAGTCTGCCCCCTCACCTGTTTTTATTAAGCTTTGCTTTATTTCTGAGATTGAATTCACAAGCTTAGCAAATGATGAGGCGGCCTCTTGTTTCAGTTCCTTGATTTCCCTCCTAAATTATCTGACAGCCTGCTGGGGTGCTGGAATGGACCACTGTCTCTTTTTCCCGCTTTTGTTAGGTTGTTCATTCTTCCATTTCTTTGAATTAAACAATATAAGTTTGCTCATTAATTATGTTATTTTCTTAATTATATTGTTGCTTCAGTTTTTCCCTGATAACTGCCACCCTTAAATAAATTAGCGGCTTATTTTTAAGGTTTATACACAGGTCAGATATTTATATACCTTTGGCCCTTGAAGTTTTGCTGGATACATTCAGTTTTGCATCAAGCCACATAAACCTTGGCTATCTGTAGAAAGGACTATTATTCTCCCTCCACATGAGACCTGTTTACATCACAGTGACTGAAGATCACATTTTTTGCGACATTTGTCCATGTTACCCCAAATTCCAACCCCTGAGACAGACTTTTTTCAGATCCCACTGTGCAATTACTGTGCTACAGTTTAGCGTAATATTGCAACCGCACAGTCTCATGGTGTGGAGAACCATATAGTAAATGTCACACATTCAAACACAAAGATCAGTCATGGATCTCCTACTTTGTCCCTCAGACACCCACAGGGATAATTTTCATGGAGTGCTTGCGTGCTCCCCCCTCTACTGCTAAAGAGCTTCTCACTTCTGCTAGTGTCTAAACAATATTAATTCTCTTTCCTGTTAGGAAGGTAGGAGACCACCATAAACATTAAATGCAGGCTTATTCATTCACTTAAGCAGGAAAGTCTGACTGAACAGCTGAATTTGCAGCCATCTATGCCTGTCCTCTGCTCCAGTTATGGACACATTGAAGGAAGAATCCCTAGAATTTCCTAAAAATTAACATGTAGATTAGATGACAATGTAAAGAGTGAATAACAAGATCCACGAGTTTTCTTAGCCAAGTTGTTTAACAAAAGAGAAAGAGAAGAAAGTCACCAGCTCATACTTTTCAAAGTCACAGAAGCACTTACCAGATTTATTTTTCTATTATCATAGTGGTTGCTTGCCATCGTTTTCTCTTACTATCCTCTTCAGAGCTAAGACATTACTGGGCCAAATTGCTTTAGTCAGAAATGGGTTGCAGTTCCTTCATGAATCTGTCAGGAATTTCATTCATTCTTCTGTTTATTGGTTCAGCTTTTCTCCCGCAAAGCAAGACAAGAAATCTTGCCTCATATTTAATCTTTTGTGGAGTTGCTATCACTTACTTCTTTTAAAGACACTTCCTGATCCATGCTCATTTTAGATGTAAAAGGTTTGCAAGATGTGATTGCAGAAAAATAGACTTGGAAGAATGTTTCAGAGACAGCCGAATGGCTGTTGGGCCTGGATTCCCCAACCTACAGGGTAACGAGTCCATCCAAATTGTTTTGGGATTGCTTTTTATCTAGAGCAGTGCAGGAATATATATCTAACTTTTTTCTTTTTTTTTTTTTTAATTTGGTATATGAAGAAAAAAATCACTCTGAAAGATAGGTATGAAGAGGAGTTTCCTCAAATGTACTCCAACATACAGACAAGGCAGACAGACCTGTGTCTCTGAATAAAAAAGGGGCCTCCCCATGCACTCTTCACTACAGCACCAAGAGATATAACCTATAATGTAAGTAAAACATTTGTAACATAAAGATCACATCTTCCATTTAATTTTGCTTTTTTCATTTGCTCAAACTTCAAACAGGGCTGCAGTTACATTCTGCTTTTGAAGTGGTGCAAACAAGTTTTTTGGGTGCCATCTTTTTCCCTTGTCCACAGTGGGGTATCTGGTGTTCTGACACATGCCGTGCTGAATTCTTCCATCTTATAAGCATGGAGGCTTCTCCTTCCTTCTTTCCAGCTCTTATCTTGCTATGTTCAGACTCTTGTCTGCCTCTTCGGATGCTCAGAAAATTGACATATCATAGAAGACAAACTAAATTTCTGACTAATGAGTACTGTGACAGCATAATTATCTCATGGCAGGAAACCTTATTTACTTACTATCCAAACAAGTATAAAATTACAGAAAAGCAAAACCCTGCTAAGGGAAAAACCTGAGATTCTGTCTTCTTCAGAAAGGGTTTGGAAGGCAAGAGAAGCATCATCCCTCCAGAGTTATTTAGCTGTGTCTATCTCAAAATATTCCTGGTCTTTGATCATGTACCTATTTAGTCATCCAGAAGAAATTTCTGATCTTCCTTAAATTGTCTGTGTCCCTGAAGTCAGTCCTGATAACCTACTCTCTTGTATCTCCCTTCGGGACCCTCCATGGTAAGACTGAAGGCCCTATATCAGCTAAAGCTAGGCCCCAAACTATCATCAGAATCAGAATTTAGAGCATCCCTAAGATGTACTGCTTGGAGTTTATTCAGAGATACTGTCAAAAGAAGAGGAAGTTTTTGTTATCTTTTATGTGGTAGTCTAATGGTTAAAACACCTACCAAACAAATGGGACATCTAATCCCATATTAACACTTCCCAGGTGAGAAGGATACTGAAGAAGAAGATTTTGAAACACAGTTGTTGATTGGCCAGGAATACAGGATCTACAGGACCAGATAATGAACAAATTAAATGAAGTAGAAATCTGCCCTAGGATTTACAAGTAAGAGAGGACAGGCCAGGTCTCCTAGCTCTCTTGCAGAATATTTCTTTATTTTACCCAGTACATATATAATTTAAAATACATAAACTTTCCTAAGAAAACAGATGAAAAGGTACTAAACATAGAATTACTCTTATAACTTCTACAGCATTAGATAATGAAGTACTAAAAGTATCAGTTCTAAATGTGCATCCATTGTGAGTCAGAAGACTTTCCCCTTCTAAGAAGAAACAAACAACAGGCAGTATATTTATTTTGCTGAGAAATAATCTTTAATAAAGTAAAACAAGTGTAGAAGATAAAAAGTGGATACTATTGAGACAAGGATTTTTTTTTTTTTCGAACCACTCTGTAACCAAATTTAACATAAATCTTAAAAAAATTACAGTAAGAAAAAATTGAAAACTGAAAATTTTTGAGAAATTCTTAGGCATGCTGTTCAGCTACTACAAATCCTCACTGGAATACATAATTTTGTAATATTTCAAGTTGAAAGTTGAAGAATAAAGGAACGTAAATATCTTTCAAATTCTCTGATTTTATTCCTGTATCTTTAACTTGATAAATAAATTAATAAAATTGGATGTATAGGTTATTCTTTATTGGGACAAAAAAGAAAATGTAACTGTCTGCAAAGAGAAATACACAGTATTAGTACATTCACAGAAAACATTATATTAAAGGGGTACAATGTGACCAACTTGAAACAGCCCTTTGGGGAACAGAATAGGCTAGTGCGCATTCATAGATGGAAAGTTAGGAAAACATCAGAGACTGCTCAACATGAGCTTTCAACAGCAAAGTGTGCCCCTCCTGGTATACTAGAGTATACTGGAGTATATATAAGGTATACTGGAGCTCTATGTTAGGCCGTTATGTTCTTTTCTGTGAACCAAAATTCTATTCACATTTTCATATTCTATTCACATCACGGAAGTTTCTCACAAATAAGACTAAAACAAATACATGTGGCCCACAGATCTCATCAAAGAAAAGAGTTTTGCTCCACACTTGGAAAAAGCAAAAAAAAGTATATACATACTACGTACAAGATAGAAAGGATCTTTGTTATTTCTGTGTGTTGAATTCTAAATGCATGTTTTAAATTGCTAAGGAATATGCATGTTTCAGAATGCTAAGGAAAACATTTTCAGACACTAATGATAGTAAGCTGCTAGGTAGAATCCAGGATAATTCATTTAAAAGGCATAGAAATATATTGCTAACAGACAAAGCAAACTAAAGGTCACAAGACCAGTGACAAAAATATGTGTTAAGTTTTCAAATCTAAGAGGTGTATTAGAAAGTCATGCAGTTCTTGTGTTTCATAATACCTAGGTTATATTGAAGATAAATAATGAAATATAAAACAGGACATATTTGAAATAATTTGCATAGTATTCCCATGATAAGTGAAGATCAAGTAGAATAATTAATCATCCTTTCTGAGCCAAAAGAGATAGGACCAGCCACAAAGACACGCAGCAATAATAAAAAATTAAGTCTAGCTGGTTTTATCAGGAAATTCACAGTCTACTTACAGAAAATGTTGCCTTTAGCCAGAGAAATGCATGAATAATAATGAGAACTAAAACACAATAAATAATCACTCTCATTGGCATAAAGGAAGTCCCAGTTATTACTAAATGTCATAGGGAGATTTACTTAGTATAGGTTTGTTTTGACAATCTCACCTCATTGAGGCAGCTGATATGCCCAAGGAACCCTAGAATGACAGTGACTAAAGGAGACTGCGGAGAGACACAGCTCATCAGCTCCTGGACCTGTCCTTATGCAGCTTCTCATCTCGTATCAAATACGTGCAAGGGTTTTCAAGGGACTGGAAAGGAAAGTTGTCCATGTTTTCTTAAACACCATGAACACCTGAGTATTTTGGAGGGCCTGAGGATAGGTAGGAGTCACAAGCCTAGAGAGACTGAGCAGTGAGGACTCCACCTCCGCTGGGAATTTGCTGTGATAGATCATTTTGGTCAAGATCCTCGTGAATCTTACAGCATCAAATTCACTGATTTTTTTTGCATGCCCAATTCCAATAGAAAACAATAAAATTTAAGCATCTAAAATGTTTGCTGAGATCTTAATGCCTTTTCAGCCACCCACAGTCTGTATGTGGAGCTAAAAGTCCTGTATGAGAGAAGTGAGAATGTCTCAAGAAGAAGGCTAAGACACATCCCTTGCATGCTAAAAAGATCCTAAGGCTTATTGCTTATATTACACTGAGTTCCTTCACAGGAAAAGGTGCTAAGTAGACATAAGATATATTCCCACAGACAAGAGAAGTTACTTGCAAACACATGTTGAAGGGAAAAAGCTACAACAACGTTGTGTCCATGGAATACCATAAAGCAAGCAAATGCAAAAGCCAAAGGCTATCCACATGTAAAGAAGATGTAACACATCTTTTCAGAAAAATCCATGTAATGCATAACAAAAAAATGGAAACAGAGAAGGTAATTATAAGAACTTAGATGTTATATTGGGCCTTCAATAGACCACATAACTAGAAAGTCCAATTTTTCATGAGACAATATAACATCCTTTACAAAAATAAGTATGAATTAACATTCCCACAGTAGAAGATAAAATAACAGCATATGCTTTCAAAAAAAAATTATTTTCCTCAATGCTGTGTATTGTACTGTGAGGGTCCTAATCTGCCCCATATTCTGTCATCAGAAACATTTACTTAAAGCCCTTCCTCTGCTCCAAGACTGTTCTCACACATCCATTCCTTAAAGATGTTCATTCTCATCATCAAATATTGGTGCTTACCTGTCCCAGGACAGACTCATAAGGCATGCTCTGATCAATGAAAATCAGGATGCAGTAGCTATGAGGACTGCAAATATCTCCAAAGTCATCCTGGTACTCCTTTCTCTTAGAGGTACAGCCATCCATCATTCATACCAGTGATTCTCAATGATCAGGGTACAAAATACTACAGACTACTTTGGCTTGCTCTTGCAAAGGAGGATCCCAAGTTAGGTCTGGCTAGCTTTGGGGAATCTGTGCTTAACAGATAACCCAAAATCCTTAGCTAAACTACAGGATTAGCCAAGATGCTTCTGGGTTTGGTCAGCACCTTGGCAACAGCTCTGAGTGCTGCCCTATTCAGACAATACTCCAGATCAACAGTTGTCATCTCCTGCTTTAACAGGCTGCCATGAAAATCCAGAAGAGGCACATTTCTTGTAAAAGGAAATTATGACTGGCAAATCTACTGAAATTCTTCTTCTGCCTACAGAGGGTGTTATAGAAAAGATGGACCCAGACTCAGACAGAATAAAATATACCAATTAATCTGCAAAGCCCTTCACAAAGCCCTATAAATTATACCTTCTTACACATTCTTTTTAGTTCTTTTGGGTTTGCAACGTATTAAAGTCCAGTCTTCCCTCATATCCTCTAAAACAAAAGATCCACCATGAGACCAGGAAAAAACATAACTGAACAAGTGCCATCTGTCCATTTTTAACACAACTCAGTAACAAAGATCTGAAGAGGAAGATTTACCAAAAAAAAGATTATTTTATTCTGTTCCAGCTTTAACTGAAGCACTCCATCTTCAAACAATGGCTCTTCTCCATATTACAGATGTCATTATCCCATCTTCCTGTGACTGCCTTCTCATCTCCTCTAGAGTCCCCCAGTTGTTTTGTAGAAGCTGCTGGTGTTCTTAGACAGCTTCTGAACAACCTTCATTCATTTACTTTGAAGTTTTCTCATACTCTGAAGTGCCCCTGTATTTTGATATTTTCTGTTTTGTAGCTTTGATCACAGACATGGGGAGTGTTTTCATCTGCAAGACTAAGTAAAAAATAAGTTAAAAGACATCAGGTTGTCCCTATAGAAACAACTTCATCTGAAAAACTGAAATGAATGATGGTGGTCTGAAGAAAGACTTGGGGATTTTTTTCAGCCATGATCGTCTATCACTATTTTACTTGAATAATTTATTCCTATCCCTTGACACTGAGGGGACAACCATCTTCTATACTTGTTTTCAGATGAAATTTGAAGGATAAGAAAAACACATTAGATGATTTGCTGCAGTTAGTTCTCACTAACATAAATGGCAGAGGCTTTAACCCATATACTCCTTGAAACAGCATATTTTCTCTACTTCTAACCAATTTATGAGTGGCCACATGGCAAATGTAAAAAGTACAAAGGATCATTATTCTAAATCCAGAATATATTAGCTTGTCAGAGGTCCACTGTGATAGATGAATGATGCTTTGGGTGTTTTTCTCACAAGTAAATCGGTATAACAGTATAAATACCACTAGACACAAAGTGTGTTAAACTCTAAAATAATCCAGAAAGAGGATAAGTGTTAAGAACTTTCTATTTGTGGTGCTTTAATTGCTTGTTCGTTTAGTTTATTGAACCATCAAATTAATTTAAATGAAGGTGACATATACTCTTCCAAGAATCAATTTGGACTCTCAAATATATTTCAAATTAACTTTCCCCTATATTGCCAGTTTAACTTCACTTAATTTTTCAGTACTTGTTTAGGATAACAATATATTTTACACTGTGTAATTCTTATGTAGATCTCTTGTGTTTATTTTAAACCTACTACACGAACAAAACCATTTCTGCAACTCTAAATTTTTAATCATATCAGGATACAAATTCCTGCCAATAGTAGATGCATTTGCAAAAATCAAAGCTATTATTTTCCCACCAATTATTATAAAGTTGATTATTCCATTCTTCAATTAATAGAAAAGATAGAAGGGGATATTAAATGAAATCTGGGTTTATGGATAGCCCTATATAAAACTATTATAAACCAGAACAATTGTCACTATCAATTCCAGTTTGGTTTCTAAATGAGAATAATTCTGATATAGATCTTGAAGTTTTTATATAAGAATAGTCCCTAATTCAATATTTTTATCAGCATATATAGTGTGACATACCTCAGTAAATCAAAAGCTTTGGCCAGGCCTATAACTATTACAGCCAATTTATCATTAGCACTTCATTATTAATAATGGAAAGATATTGCCTCTCTTGCAACCTGGAACTGCTATAAAATATTTTGATCACCACTTGCAAGCAGCGTAGCCAAAATCTTAATGTACAATCCTCTCCTAATAGAGCAGGTAGTTACATATTTGCAACTGGAAGCCTTCAGTCTTAGGGATAAGAATAGCCCTGTTTTCTTGTGGACACTCAATAAATTGTTAAAATCATAAAATAATGTTTCTCAACATTTTCTGTGAGGATCATTTAAAAGTGCCCTAGGAATCTTTAGCTTTCATCACTTAATATACTTTTTTTTTTTTTTTTAACAAAATTAGAGTTCTTTTATTATTAAGCAGTTATCTATGAAAGTAGTACATTTTACCTTTCCGCTATATTCAGCATATACAAAATGTCTGCTTAAGGCCCAAGGTCATTCACAGGTAGAGAACATGTATAAAAATTATAAAAGACAAACTGGATAAAAGTTGGCCTATGTCTTTTTAGTATCATCTCTCTTCTTACAGATGGACCTTCTTTTGTGGGTTATTTAAATTGATATTTGCAAACAAAAATAGCATAAGCTAAAGATAGCAATGATTCCTACTGTGTTTCTAGCACCTATAGGTAAGAGATCCTGCTTAAACATTCACCTACCTTTCATCTTTATTTGTGCTGACTTTGGAATGAACACGAGCAATTCCTTTTCAAAGCTGATCATGGAAAAGGTACTTCTAAATAAGCACTAAGAACTGCAAGTTGTGTGATGGCAACCCTGCTCAGACTTTTTTATATAGTGTAGTTTTGATTCATCAGAGGTTTGTTCATTAGGGTTGTGTGTTTAATTCCAGATCAGTATGTATACTGGTATGTTTTTTCCATATGTCTCTTCAATTCTAACTAGGTAAATGGAGGGCATATATACAGGATGAATATTTGCAAGCTAAACGTGTCAGTAGAGTATCCTTGCAGCAAAAGCTTGCAGCATACTGGGTTGCATTACAGAATCACAGAATCACCAAGGAATCATCAAGGAAAAGACCTTGAAGATCATCCAGTCCGACCATTAACGTAACATTGACAGTTCTCAACTACACCATATCCCTAAGCACTATGTCTACCTGACAAACACTTCCAGGAGTGGGGACTCCACCACCTCCCTGGGCAGCCCATTCCAAAGTGTAACAACGTTTTCTGGAAAGAAATGATTCCTAATATCCAGTCTAAACCTTCCCTGGAGCAACTTGAGGACATTACCTCTTGTCCTATCATTTATTACTTGGTTAAAGAGACTCATCCCCAGCTCTCTGCAACCTCCTTTCAGGGAGCTGTAGAGGGCGATGAGGTCTCCCCTCAGCCTCCTCTTCTCCAGACTAAACACCCCCAGTTCCCTCAGCCGCTCCCCGTACGACCTGTGCTCCAGAGCCTGCACCAGCTCCGTTGCCCTTCTCTGGACACGCTCGAGTCATTCAATGTCCTTTTTGGAGTGAGGGGCCCAAAACTGAACACAGCAATCGAGGGGCGGCCTCACCAGTGCCGAGTACAGGGGTGAGATCCCTTCCCTGTCCCTGCTGGCCACGCTATTGCTGACACAAGCCAGGATGCCATTGGCCTTCTTGGCCCCCTGGGCACACTGCTGGCTCCTGTTCAGCCGGCTGTCAATCAGCACCCCCAGGTCCCTCTCTGACTGGCAGCTCTCCAGCCACTCCTCCCCAAGCCTGTAGCGCTGCTGGGGGTTGTTGTGGCCCAAGAGCAGCCCCCATCATTTGGCCTTATGGAAACTCCTCCAGTTGGCCTCAGCCCATGGCTCCAGCCTGTCCAGGTCTCTCTGCAGAGCCTCCCTGCCCTCGAGCAGATCAACACTCCCACCCAACTGGGTGTCACCTGCAAACTGACTGAGGGTGCACTCGATCCCCTCGTCTAGATCATCAATAAAGATGTTAAACAGGAGTGGCCCCAAAACCGAGCCCTGGGGGACACCACTCGTGACCGGCCACCAACTGGTTTTATCTCCATTCACCACAACTCTTTGGACCCGGCCATCCAGACAGTTTTTTACCCAGTGAAGTGTGTGCCCATCCAAGCCATGATCAGCTAATTTCACCAGGAGGTCCAGGAAAGTGATCCTTCCCCTCTATTCAGCACATATGACACCACTTTTGGACTGTTGTGTCCACATTTGGTACACCAATCCAAGACAAACATCATCACACCAGAACAAGTCCAGCAAAGGCCACCAATCTGGTCAGGCAGCTGGAACACAGGACAGTGAAGTGCTAAGGTTTGGACAACAGGCCCAAGCCAGAGTTGACCTATAGATGAATCCTGTATGTTTTATAACTGATAAGCATTGTGCTAGTGTGTATTGTACTAAGTTATAACAAACAACCTATGCTGATGTAAAAAGTGCTAGTGTTGAAGTATTGAAGCCTGAAAAACAGGCCCCGAGCCGAAGCTGCTCACTTAGTATATAATCATTAACAAAGTATGTAAGCTCACTAGTGAAAGATGCAGCTTAGAATATAAGCAGTAAGGAGGGTGAAATGCTGAGAGGATGTATCCAACTTTCCTTTCTCAGCCTGTTCAAGGTTGAGAACCCAAGTATTTGATCTTGTTAGAAACTCCCTTGGTTTCCCCCTGCCGAGTCCTGGCCAGGCTTTGGGTGGAATCCAACAAGAGAATGAAACCAGATCTTTTCCACTAAAAACAAAGGTGCCAGTTATTCTGGCTTGCTGATTTTTGGTATATAGGGCTGGGCCTGCTCACAGTGACTTTGGAAGCCTCACCTACGGGTGGACACACCACGTAGGATTTCCCACTCGCTGGGACAGGCTCTCCAAACCCTCGCTGTAACTGGGGCTCCCCAGTGACTGCAGGTCTGGATGATGGTAACGTATGCAAGTGGTGATGGATCTTTCTTAATCATTATTCTTTCTCTCATGTAGTAATGATTTGATGCATTACCCTGTATTTTCCTATTTGTTTGCTTTAAGTGCATGTTTTCTATATTACTCTGTTACATTATTTAGTTATTTCTAGTAAAATACGTCTACTCTTTTCACTCTGGTGTCCGAGTTTAATTGGTATCCTTAATCAGCAAAACAGATGGCCAGTGAGAGGCTGAGGGAGCTGGACATGTTCAGCATTAAAAGGAGTAGGTGTCAGAGAGGGATGTTACTGATGTCTACAGTGCCTAATATAGAGAAGACAAACTCAGGCTCTTCTGGAAGGTGCACAGCAAAAAGATGAAAAGCAACAGACACAAGCTGAAAGAAGGAAATTCCAACTAGATTGCAGAATATTTCTATTCTTCACCACTAACAAGGGTGATCAAACACTGGAACTTGCTGCTCTGAGAAATTAAGGAAACTCCACTCCTGGAGATATTCAGAACTTGACTGGACACAGTCTTGAGCAAGATGATTTGTCTGGCCCTGCTTTGCACAGGGGTTTGACTAGACAATCCCCACAGGCCCCTTCCAATTTAAACTACTCTGTGGGTCTATGAAGTGCAGACAGCTGCATGTTGCATTTGTATATGAACCAAAAGAATACTCCGTCATGTTGTCACAGTTGTGTATATGTGCTTAAATGGTTTCTGGACTGGAGCTGGCATGCACCTCATCAGTTGGGCAGAGAGTTCCAGGTGTCCAGAAAATAGGCAGAGCTAGCAGGTAGGTTTCTTGCACCTGGCTGCATGGACAGGGTCTACAGGGAACACAGTATCAATTATGTTCTTGATTTAGAGGTACAAACCATCACTTCTACTCTCAGACATTACCCGTGAGGAAAAAGACATCATCCTCTTGCCAGTCGACTGGTTTTGTACCCCTGTGAAGTACTCTTTAAACACTATTTATGTCTTTAGCTGTCTTCATTTGTAAAGCTTTCAGTGAGGCACAGAACAGAAATATCCAGAAGGTTTTGGAACAATTTAGAGTAATTTAGTTAGTGTGACCTGCAGAAGGCGGCACCAAGAGCAAGAAAAAAAGGAGCTTTACAGAACTGGTATCATAAATGAAAGGGGGAGGTATAACAGACATATTAATTACTTTGATCTCTGAAACAGGTTACAGTTTTGTAGATGAGGGCACCTTACACAAGTATGTCCTTACAAAAAGTATAGGGTTTATGTAATACTCCTATTACAAAGTCTTCTTCAAAGAAATTACACCCAGGAACCTAATTCAGGAAAAAAACACTTCTCTTTTGCTCCTATTCCAAAACCCTGCACCAGTATCAGTATTTTTCACAATTGTGACAAGGCTGTTTTGCCGGTCTTACATATGAGTCTGCACAACAGCACAAAGACCCTTTTATCGTCACATGCAGTACTGAACCTCTGCTGGCTGAAGAAACCCACAGAGCTGTTGAGACAACAGCAAGTCTCAAAAGCTGTAAATGGAAACTTGTATGGCTGCAAGGTAAAGCAACCAAGCTGTAAAAGTAAAATCAAACCTCTCCATTTTAAGAATGCCAGAGGGCAATTTTACATCATATTTGCTCTTTGCCATCTCACAGATCTGTTCTTCCTGCTGGCATCATCTCCAAAGATTCAAGTTGTGTCAATTAATTTCAGATCAAGACCAGGAGCGTGCCAGCAGCCTGCAGCTCCTGCCGAGCCCTCGCTGCATGACAAGGAGCCCATGATCCAGGAGGTGCTCCAGCCGCGGTGCTCAGGGCAGCTGACAGGCGTCAGCCCATACGGCAGGCGTGCAGGGGTGCACTGGAAAAAGAAACACGCATATCAATGTCAGCCGAGTCACCAGGGTACCCGGGCATAACAAAAGGGGCATGTTAGAAACCGGTCTGGCTAGACAAGTGTAAAGGAGTTTCTTCAAGGGATGACAGGAAACCAGCCTGCTTTGGAGGTAGAGGACAAAAGGAGAATGTACCTCTCATCTTATTCTCCTCCTGTGAGGAAGAGGGAAGATAAACTCATTACCTCACATATTTCTCAACACATCTGTAAATAAAAGACTACCATTAGCACTTTTCACCAGACATTATCTGTGTGTCAAAACTGTTTAGGGTATGACTTGATATCCTCTCCTTCAGAGAGCATACAAGCAAGAAAAAGCTGCCTTTGATTTATTAAAGATGAACTATCAGTACTATAAAAGGCAGAATGGGAATACACGTGCACATTTTAAGAGCAGGGCAGGATGAATACCACTTTCACATTTATGTATAAAGCTCAATCCACAGCTTTTCCTGTTTATTAGCCTGTCAACATTCATGCAGCCACAGTACATCTACACTGATGTTTTTTGAGAAGTTCACCTGTGTGTTATTTGCCCATGATTGCACCAATTTAAGTACAGAATGCTTCCCTGTCTGCATGAAGCATATTGACTTGGGAGTTAGATTTTGGGGATAAATGGTATATGAAATGGAGCATATATTAAAAAAAAAAAAAAAAAAAAAAAAAAAAAAATAAAAAAAAAAAAAAAAAAAAAAAAAAAAAGTCTTATTTTTTAGTTAAATGAAAGACATAGTGAGATTCAAGCACCAGAGGCAAGGGAAGAGTAAACTAGTGAGAGGCATGAGGATAAAAGCCAAGTGCCTGGCACCACAGCACTTCTAAACTACAACCAGCTCAGAATTCAGCTCTGGATCTTTGGGAGTGACAGGGGGCTGAGCAGCCAGAGCGGTGCCAGGGCTGCAGTGTACCTGATGACGCTATCGCCTTCAAATTACTGAATTTAGTCTTCAGCTGACAGTGAACAGGACAACCACATGCATCCCAGCCATTCCTCTACAAAAGCCATTAACAGGTACCCCACCGATATCAGGGGGATGTAGCACACTGCAGCTACTGAGCAGGTAATGCCTACAAGAATTCTCCTGTGTCTCCTTTTTAACCATTGTATGTGAAGTGTCTTAAGTAACCCCTGAGAGCTGATGCTGGACTGGTGCTGTGCTAAAAGTGCTAAAGTACAGAAATACGGACCATGCTGAGAGGTGTTGGAGCCCCATTGTGCTCCACAAGCTCCTATTTGCCATCACAATCTTAACATCCAGAATCATCTTATCAAGCAAGGCAGTTCTTCTCAAAAGAGTAGCAGATGACTGTGGGTCATGACATGTAAACAGCATGGACAATGGAAACAGTCCTAGTTCTTTGCATAAAGAGATACTTAAAACACTGTTGTTTCGTATTTACAGCAAATGAAACAAGAGAAAAGTGAAAGAAAGAAAATCTTGGTGCAAGATTGTCTTTTATGCTGCTTATGTCCCAAAACTGATTGTTCTCTTCTCTCATACAGTTGTCAGAGGCTCTCAGTTCCTAACTCAACAAAAATTAAATAATGTTCAGAAGCCAAGAGAGAAGCAGTTCCCTGCAGAAGACTATTGTTGGACAGCTTTGTTGTCGCTGTTGGCTTGTTTTTATTTTCCATGCAGCACATTATGAAGTGCATTTATTAGCACCCAGGATCCCCTGTGTCCTGTTCTGCCCTGCTGCTACTATGAGCCATGTTCTCTCATTTTCAGTGGCTCCACAGAAGCAAGTATTTACTTATTTTGGTGACTGCCAGCCTCCATGTATTTCTAGGCTTGTCAGTGATGGCAGCACCTGCCAGGCTAAAAAGCCATTCAAAGCAAGAATTCGAGGGGAAACAGCTGAGCGTGAGAAAGGCAGTTTGACTCTCTGGAAGATGTTCCTCAACAGATCTCTCCAGCTGCCCATGTTACCCTCAGGCAGGGTTACTGGCAGGCATGGTGACATCCTGCCCTCCTGCATCAACATTTCATGCAGTTCAAGCTTCAGCCTAACCCTCGTGGAGCTTAGGAGCAATTCTGGCAGACAGACTCCACCACAGCTCTGAGTGGCTTTCCCTTTCTAAATAACCACTATCAGGCTGCTACTACATTTTGTGCCAAATGGCACCATGCTGCAAAAAAACAGATCGCCACCCTGCCAAAAGCACAGCAGCCACTATGACGGCTGGCCTTCCCTCCAAGTGGCTTATATGTGCCATTGCCTTGGGTAGGCAGAAGGACCAATGTACTTTGAAATCTGGCAACCAACTATGTGGCTCCAGTATAATTCTGTTTGTAATATATTTTTGAGGTGCCTGGCAGAGTTTGTGGCACTTCCTGAGCCAGCCAGATCTACCTCCTGTGTTACTGCCCAGAGTCCATCACTCAGCTTTCTACCTTACCCCATTGCTCAGCAGGCAGGAAAATGAGCTAGCATGGCACACAACACAGCAGAGCATCCAAGGGCAACAGGAAAAATCACACAATTTCTCCCCAGCGGGCAGTTTAAGCCCGTGCAAAATTCAATATGTGAAATCTCCTGGTGATAGAGTACTCTGCCCTCAAAGCTAGTCTCTGGTATGTGACAGAGTCACCCTTGGCTCAAGCCAGATAATTAGCTGCAGCAATAGAAAGTCTGCTGGAACAAGCTACCTTCAATCCATTTCCTTCACGGGGGTGCCAGGCTGGTGCGCAAAAGCCTGGAGCAAGTGAAAGCAAGACAGAGCCATAGCCATTTCCAAGCTGCCCCTGCTAGATCGTCTTCTGTGAAACCCTGTGGAAATTTGAAAACTGTTACCTGCCAGTAACAAATTGGCTCTCCTTGCAGGCACCAAATGTATCATATCGGGTGGCTCCAGCCCGAAGCATTGAAACTTGCTGTGTCAGCACATCTGCATTTCTGTTTTGGCAGGGAAGTGTAGGTTCTGGGGGAAATTAGCAATAATGGTGCTCAGCTTTAGACCATTTGAACTGAACACAGACATTCAGTCTAAATTAGGAGCATAACCCAAGCCCAATATGGACAAAATAATCTTTCCCAAAGCTATCCCCACTATCTCCTTTTTCTGTGCAGAGTATAATGCATCCTGCCTGTCATAAAAGCTCACACCTCAAGACTGCTTTCTATCCAGGTATCCTGCTAGGTCTTCACCTCTAACAATGTTTGAAAGTGTCTCTCTAGCTCCCAACTATGTGTGAATACCATAGTGTTCTGCATAATGTAACTAACTTCTGTTTTTTTTCCATTTCAAAAAATGCTTCTCATTTTACAGTGACAAAAATACATCTCAACTGTGGTACCAATTTTCTGTCTTCCAAGACTTCATGGTTTGACCTCTCCAATCTTATCACCCCTCTCTTCATCGATCCTCCCTCCTTTTCTGGCACACTAAGCATCACCTAACTACCTGAAACTCTCATAGCCGTGTTCCCCACCACCCTCCGTGTATTGTGCCTCAGTCAGCACTGAAATACAGACTCCTGTTCTGCTCATAGCACAAACAGTTGTTACAACCTCCCTGTGAAATCTGCCAGCCACAGACACCTCCATACCTCCTCATATGCTGACCCTCCCACTTGGAAGGAACATAATGCCTTGGAAAAAGTACGGAAAACCTGAGCTGTGTGTCCCTTGCTAAGTCCCAATAACCTGCCATGTGCTCAAGGGGCACTTGCAGAACAGCAGAGCACTAGCAGTTCCAGTAGGTAATTCTGGCTAGGGGCTTGTGCTGCTTCTGTCATTAAAGTCTTAGCTATTAAAAAGGGGATGGGCCAACCTGAGCCAGAACCCCAGCAGAAAGAGCTGGGCAGTCAGGGCTGAATTATCTGAGGGAGCAGTGCCGGTTGCACAGGGTGTGCCCCAGCCCTTTGCCTCCACAGGGCTCCCTTCAGTGTAGTGTCAGCTTTGCTACCCACCCTGGAGCCCTTCTCGATGACAGCACAAAACTCATCAAACCCAGTGACAGGGTGATTGCTCTGTCTGCTCCAACAGAAACATTTCAGGCGGGCCACTGTTTCATATTTTACTCAGGCTGTCTGCTATCAATTACATATAACATCTTGAGCATATGAAAGACAGTGTGACTGCAAGTGTAAGGGAACTAAAAGTTTTCCAACTATTACAGATCAAACAAGCTTTCACAAACATGAAAAAGAGATTATAGACAAATAAATCCTGCTACTGAATATTTAACTCAAACAATTATACATTTGCAAAGATACTGTTAAATATCCAGAAACAAATTTAACTCTCAGAGCTCTGATCAGAACCTCCATATTAAAAGGCCACATGCAGTTCCTAAATAGACAGAGCATGAACTTCAGGGACACCTCTATTCAAAGCAAAAGCAAATCACAGAATCACAGAATCATCTAGGTTGGAAAGGACCCTGGAGATCACCTAGGCCAACCGTTCTCCTAGCACAGTTCCCACCTACAGCATATACTTAAGCTCCAAATCAACCCAACTCTTGAACAGCTCCAGGGATGGGGACTCCATCACCTCCCTGGGCAGCCCATTCCAACACCCAACAACCCCTTCTGGAAAAAGTGCTTCCTAATATCCAGTCTAAACCTTCCCTGGTGCAACTGGAGGCCATTCCCTCTTGTCCTGTTGCTTATTACTTGGTTAAAGAGGCTCATCCCCAGCTCTCTGGAACCTCCTTTCAGGTAGCTGTAGAGGGCGATGAGGTCTCCCCTCAGCCTCCTCTTCTCCAGACTAAACACCCCCAGTTCCCTCAGCCGCTCCCCGTACGACCTGTGCTCCAGAGCCTGCACCAGCTTCGTTGCCCTTCTCTGGACACACTCAAGTCATTCAATGTCCTTTTTGGAGTGAGGGGCCCAAAACTGAACACAGGAATTGAGGGGCGGCCTCACCAGTGCCGAGTACAGGGGTCAGATCCCTTCCCTGTCCCTGCTGGCCACGCTATTGCTGACACAAGCCAGGATGCCATTGGCCTTCTTGGCCCCCTGGGCACACTGCTGGCTCCTGTTCAGCCGGCTGTCAATCAGCACCCCCAGGTCCCTCTCTGACTGGCAGCTCTCCAGCCACTCCTCCCCAAGCCTGTAGCGCTGCTGGGGGTTGTTGTGGCCCAAGGGCAGCCCCCGGCATTTGGCCTTATGGAAACTCCTCCAGCTGGGCTCAGCCCATGGCTCCAGCCTGTCCAGGTCTCTCTGCAGAGCCTCCCTGCCCTCGAGCAGATCAACACTCCCACCCAACTGGGTGTCATCTGCAAACTGACTGAGGGTGCACTCGATCCCCTCGTCCAGATCATCAATAAAGATGTTAAACAGGAGTGGCCCCAAAACCGAGCCCTGGGGGACACCACTCGTGACCGGCCGCCAACTGGATTTATCTCCGTTCACCACAACTCTTTGGGCCCAGCCATCCAGACAGTTTTTTACCCAGCGAAGTGTGCGATTGTCCAGAATTCAAGCAGCCATTTTTGGCAAGAGAATGCTGTGGGAAACAGTGTTAAAAGCCTTGCTAAAGTCAAGGTAAACAACATCCACAGCCTTTCCCTCATTCAATAAGCAGATCGTCCTGTCGTAGAAGGGGATCAGATCTGTGAAGCAGGACCTGCCTTTCATAAACCCATGCTGACTGGGCCTGAGCATCTGGTTGTCCCACATGAGTTGCATGATGGTGTTTAGGATGAGCTGCTCCATCAGCTTCCCGGGCACCGAAGTCAAGCTGACAGGCCTGTATTTTCCCGGATCATCCTTCCAAACCTTCTTATATATGGGTATCACACTGGCCAATTTCCAATCTGTTGGGACCTCCCTGGTTCAGCCAGGACTGCTGGTAAATGATGGAAAGTGGCCTGGCGAGCACCCCAGCCGGCTCCTTCAGCACCCTCGGATGTATCCCATCTGGTCCCATAGACTTGTGTGTGTCTGTGTGATGCAGTAGGTCACTGACTGTCTCCTGGGTTGGAGGGGGGTCGTTCTCCCAGTCTCTGTCTTCTGGCTGTGGAGACTGGATTTCATCAATACAACTAATCTTGTTATTAAAGACTGAGGCAAAATATCACATACTGAACTGTGAAACATCCCATTAACTAAGGTTGCTTACAAAAATAAGGGAAAATGTGGAAAAAGGAAAAAGCAAAGGAATTTAATGATATATTTCTTGGCATAAATTCTAATGACTTTCCACCCTCTTTATTTTTTCCTCTTCTTAAAGCCACATTTCCCTGTAATAGGTCTGTTTGAGATTCTCTCCAACTCATCCAATAATGTCAAGAGGAATTTGGGCAGAACTTGAAGACCCTAAAGTTTCCAAGAGAAAAAAACTTCATTCAAAATTTTGCCACGCCTTGTAGCAATAATCCAGGTGACACCAAAAATGCAGTTTATGCAGAAAGCATGGGGGTTTAATGTCTGCTGTTTTTCTCTCTCACTGATCTTCTGAATTATCTTTTTTAGACATATATATTTTTAAAGCTCTTTAAGCTTTTAAGTTTTCCTGATGGAACAGATAAACATCATGCTGAGCATTTCTATGCAATCGTTCTTTGTTCTATTGCTTCTCAGTACTTTTATTCAAGTCCCTTCATCATCACAGAAGGTAGCTAATGAGTGGCATTACAGTTTATGGCTAACAGATCAACTGAGAGACATTTTTCTAGATTTTTGTTACCAGTAATTTTAAATAACTCAATTAACTCTCCAGAAATCAACATACCAGCAAAGTTTTGTGTAGGCAGTCAAAAACTGACCTCTGTGCCAACTCCTTTGGGTCATGTTCACATCCTCAGGAACTGTTCCCATCTTTCTGTGCATGCATTTCCTCACTTGTGAACAGCACACACCTTGTATGACATTATGACCCTACTCAAAATTATGGGTGGATTATGAGCAATGAAAACACATAGACCATTAATATTTACTAAGAAAATAGCAGACTACATTTTAGAAAGGCTTTGCTCCTCTGTTGATCTGCAAGAACTGTATCCAGAAGTTTAGCATCCTTGCCTTGAACATTGATGTGTCCTAACCTAAAGGAAAATATTTTCAGTATTTCAGTCTAATATACAGATGGGCTCGCTGAACCTAAAGATATAAGTAAAACTCCCCACCAGATGCAGAAGTAATAGGTATTGCCACACAGTTTTATTTTAGCCATTACTCCAGACCAACTCCTGAAGGGAAAAGACAAAGCAGAACTTTTCCCTGAAATCAGCTTTGGCCTTCTCACCTTTGTCTATCTGGATTAGACTTCAGGCCTCATTTATTTTCTATGTATAGCTAACAGAAATAGGAGGTTTTTGCAGGCTAATATAAATGAACTCTAATTAGAAAGTGCTTTCCACAGTCATTTCAACCTTTACTGGTTGTGACTAATTATTAAAAAAAAAAAAAAGTGTAACAAAACTTGCATTAACAGTTACAGCTATCTAACTGCATTCTGACTGAGAAATCCAAAACAAAGGTTATCTTTCATACTCCTGTACTTTATCATGTATTTCTGACATAGCCATGCCACAGTAAAAAATGAATCTTTTAAGTTTCCTTAAACATTTTAAGCTTTGGAAGGGCTGTTCTTTTTCAGTTACTGGATCAAACTTCCCAATATTAATAGCAGTAGTAGTAACAGTAATAATAATAATAATAGTAATAATGTGAGGCAGAAGATAACTCCTTTTACTAACTATCAGCAATTACATGATGTCATGCTTTTAAGTAATGCACCTCTAGATGCAACATCACATGGTCCTGATGATTACAGATTTGCATCTCTATCTCCTAGATCAGGAGGCATTAACCCCATCTAAGTATCAGGCAAAATTCCTGCTTTAACTATTCTCTACTTATGAAGTGAATCACTGACAAGTCTTCCTGATGGTCTTCAAATAATAGAAAAAACATAGATATTGTAGTAAAATATTGTGTCTTAGGAAAGCAGGTTTAAAATAGTCTTACAGAATATGGGGTTTATTGGTGTGGGGTTATGGTATTTGCAGGACACTTAAGGCAGTCAGAGATTTCTCTAGGGACATAAGACATCCTGAGGTTTTTCAAGGGAGTTTAACTTACTCTGCAGACATGGCCAACAGTATTCCAGAAGTTTCCACGGAGGTCTCTACTAAGGGTAGATGAAAGTTTTCCAGCAAAACTATATTTCAAATTAAGTTTTCATCTAAAGACAACATTTGTTAAAGGTGTCCCTGTTTCCAAAAACGCTAAGAAAACCTCACACTCTGAAATGAACGAGCAGCTTTCTGCAGTGTTTCATTAAGGCTCAGTTCAATGCTAAACATATGCTGGTGAACAACTGTAGTGCTGGATTGTTGGAGAACGGCTTGCAGAGAGCAAGGCCATAGCTCCCTGCAGGAGCTGGTCGGCCATAGCTCCCTGCAGAAGTCGGTCCCAGCCACCTGAGGTAAACAGAGGAAAAAACCCAGCGTACATTGATGATAACAAGGACTGTTGTGAGAACAAGGAGATAAGTTGGGGCGCATTACGACCTTGGGGGGTGAAGAGAAGCAGCCCTGGGAGAGAAGCAGGTTTACAGCAAGAAAGATGTTTATGCATACCAGAAATGCCACAAGGGGCTGGTGTATTATAATGTGATCTTTTGAATGTACAAATGGCTGAGACATCATAATGTAGTTTCTTGAATGTATCCAATAGAGTTACAAGTAGTGTATTGTAGACTGCTTATATAAGGTGTGATTTCTTTCAATAAAGTTGAAGCTTGCTCTATCATTCACATTGAATCGGCTGCTTGCTTCCTCCGCCCGCCGCAAGTGGCGCACCGGACAGGGTTACCCAGACCCTGCTTTTCCATCAGACGGAACCCGGGAAGCGGCGGAACGGAAAAGTTGCGGAGCAGGAAGGCGATAAGATCTCTGTCGACGGCAGTACGGCAGGAGATGTGTGCCATCTCCTGAAGCGCCGGGATTTGTAAGTCTGACGTTGGAGCAGCGGATCCACAATATTGCTTCAGGAGATTTTGCGGACCGGGGGCTCCTATAGGCCGAATTGTTATAAGTCAGGAAAGGCCATACGAAGTTTCTCAACTAAGGCTGAATTGGGGAAACCTAGGAAAAGCCAGCACTGGTCGTTAGCTACTGATCGGATATTGCTGAAGGTCGTCCAGCTACGATACAGGAAAGGAATTTGAGAATGCCTGCCCGGGCAGGAGCGTGGAATAGGAGGTAGCCCTTAAAACTTTTATTTTGCTTTTCAGAAAAGCGGGGAGTAAGTCCGATAAAAAACTTAGCCGCACTGATTGGTCTGGGCAAGGCTAAGGGACACTTTAAAGAGCCAAATTTATTGTTTGAAGAGACAGAATGCTGTGATAATCTTTTAGACCCTGATGCTGTAAATCCTGAAAAAGAATCTGAACTGTCTGGTCTGTGTCCTCCCTTAATTGGGGATGATCCGTAGATAAAAGTGAGGCGGAAAAATAAAAAAACGTAAAAGTGAGGCGAAAGAAACGCAAAAGTGAGGCGGAAAAATCTTGGCGCAAGGGAATATGGACAGGGCAAGAAAAATTCTTTCTCCTGTAAGCTATGAGCTGAGTCATCAGCCACGTTGGGAAAAACGGCATTTTTCTGTTATTAAAGATTTAGAGAAAAGCACTAATAAGGACGGGCTGCAAAAACTCAGGTTACAACAGCTGTACTGGAGGCGATGGCTCAG
>NW_020799097.1:55243272-55290986 GCF_003259725.1 Athene cunicularia | reverse complement strand
AAATATAGTTATTAATAAGAATAAGATGCTGTAAGAATGTGTGTATTCAAATTTCTTTGTTTAGCAATATTAAGAATTAAGAGCTCAAGTATTTAACCTTATTTAGAAACTCCCTTGGTTTTCCCCCTGGAGTACTGGCCAGGCTCCAGGTGGAACCCAACAGGAGGATGAAATCAGATGTTTCCGCTCAAAGAAAGTTGCCAGTTATTTTGGCCTGTTGCTTTAAGGGCTGGACCTGGTTGCAGCGACTTTGGATGCCTCACCTACTGATGGACGCATCACGTAGGGTTTCCAGTTTGTGAGGAAGGGCACTCTAAATTCTCGCTGTATCCAGGGTTCCCTAACAATTGCGGATCTGAATGTTAGTGCTTCTATTAATTAAGTGTGCTATTCCATACTTTCCTTACTGTTTATTTTGTAGTATTTAGTCATATCCTTTGAATATAGTTAATATGGGATGCTTTGTACTTAATAGGGTAACTTTAAGAGTTTATTGCGGTGATTGGGAATAGTATTATTGATTATAGTAATTATTAAAATAGCATATAGTTGTGTAATGAGAAATATTAGTAAATTTATGCTTGTGCAGCCTGCACAAAAAGAAAAAGGGGGAATTGTTGGAGAACGGCTTGCAGAGAGCAAGGCCATAGCTCCCTGCAGAAGCTGGTCGGCCATAGCTCCCTGCAGAAGTCGGTCCCAGCCACCTGAGGTAAACAGAGGAAAAAACCCAGCGTACATTGATGATAACAAGGACTGTTGTGAGAACAAGGAGATAAGTTGGGGCGCATTACGACCTTGGGGGGTGAAGAGAAGCAGCCCTGGGAGAGAAGCAGGTTTACAGCAAGAAAGATGTTTATGCATACCAGAAATGCCACAAGGGGCTGGTGTATTATAATGTGATCTTTTGAATGTACAAATGGCTGAGACATCATAATGTAGTTTCTTGAATGTATCCAATAGAGTTGCAAGTAGTGTATTGTAGACTGCTTATATAAGGTGTGATTTCTTTCAATAAAGTTGAAGCTTGCTCTATCATTCACATTGAATTGGCTGCTTGCTTCCTCCGCCCGCCACACTGGATGTCTACCCTGCAGACTGATGCCTGTCTGTCAGCTACCTTCAGCAGCCGTGTGACTCCCCCAGGGCGTGGTGATGGCCGGTAAAGGAGAACAGTCAGAGTAAATGCAGTCTTATGATGGAACAGGGCTCTGAGAAGAGGGTAAAAACTTGAAGCTGCTGGAACGCAGCTTTTATAGCATTGAACCAAACATAAGTCAATGCCAAGATCACCTGAGCAAAACCTCTAAGCAAGTTCAAGTGCCCATATGTATTGGTTTAGTTAGGTGATCAAACTAGTTCATAATTTCTCAAAACAGAAACAGCCACAAAATAAAAGTAATTTTCAGCTACATCTCATACAAAATTTTACACTGTCATTACATACATGCTAACTGCAAATGAAGAATTAAATTCAGCTCTTTCAACAGGTGTCAAAATACACCTTTACTAGTGATACAACCCACCTAACAGATCTTATTGGCGTTGGTCCTCAGTCCAGTTAGACCACGATACTAAAAACCTTAGTGTGCCAAACTAAGGACTTATTTCCACACTAATTCTGCAGTGGTGACTTTTGAACACTTTTGAAAATGTGACCCTGAAATAACAGTTGAAAACCTAGCTTTGAACTTTGTAAAACTCATTGTCTTATGAGATTCAGATTTTGCAATAAACACCATGTGTACAACATCTTTACAATAAAGATTCCATAATAATAATTTTCTACCAGTCCAGGTATAAACTGAAAAGAGATGTGTGGGCTGGATCACGTTGAGAACAAAGGAAGTTCTGTCAGTGCTTCAACTTGACTCAGTTGAGTCATAAATGTCCAAAATTATGGACACCATTGTAAGTCTTTCTACTGAATCTTTACAATATGCTCTAAATAGTACTCCTTTCATAACTAATATGACTTTTTTTCTACAAACTCTACTGGCCAAAACAACACCAGTAAATAATTAAAAATGTATTGATAAATCTGATTGGAGTACATAGGGGGGGTTTTAGGAACAGGTGATTATGAAGAAAGAAGTCTTCAGGTATGTCAGAAGCAGGTAAACATAAGTATTTCTTCAAATACATAATTACAATAACCATCACTCTTCCACTGAATCCAAAACAGAAAAAAAAATCCAGGTTGCTGCTGCTGTGTAAATGCTGGATTATTTCCTGCTGGCTTCAGTAGGTTTTCATCATTTAAAGGATTTGTTAATAGTTGAAGAAATGCATTGATTCTTTTCCATGGCATGGTCCAAGTAAAATCTACATAAGCTCTTTGGAAAGAAAAATATATGTTAGTGAATTAAGTCTCAAATATAATAGAACACTTAGAAACAGCAGAGAAGCATTGCATTAATATTCTTTCTTAGTGTTAAAGAAAAAAAAAAATAACAGAATGGATTAATGAGCATCTACTATACTATAAATACTAGGCATCAGCCCACATTTCACTTGGGGGATTGAACGTTTTCCTTTGTTTACAATTCTGCCTTCTCATTTACCTGAAATAATGATGGTACCAAACCACCAATCCCAGTTGTTAAAAGCTGACAGAAGGCTGTTTATGATCAATGCCTCATTTGTTTCTTTTCTTTTTTTCCAAGATTCAAGGAACTTCTCTATTAGTTAAAGAATAAAAATCAGTTTATTTCAATGGCTTTCTCTGCTAAGATTTCTTCAAATAAATTTGAAAAAATGGCTTGTAGATACTCTGTTATTGCTTTATTTTCTAATGCATCATATCACACTGGATTACAGGGGGTATCACTCAAATTAAATTTACTCTTGAGAGATGCAATAACTTTCAATCAAACCACGGGTACTCAGCGTCCTTCAGAAACAGGCCTATAATGCAGGATGGATGAATGAGAGTTAGCACAAGCACTACAGACCAAATCAACTAGGGAAGAACAAATTGCCATTGTGGGATGCAAATAGTTACAGTCCTAGAAAAACTCGTCTGATTAGCTGAGTAACTCACAAATTATGTATGATCCCAAGAAAAAAACATCTCTGATAATGTAGTTCCTCAGAAATGCTCCTGTGATGAAATGATGTCTGCTTTCCAGATCCAGATTCAAATGACCCACATTCAGAAATGCCTAAGCACTGGCTTAATGTTATTATACCAGGCATCAAGAATAATAAATAATTTGGAAATCATCCTTAGCAAAATGTACATAGTTTTGCTATTAGGCAGTTTCCAAGCTTCTTCTGACTGGCTGCCTCTCACCTACTATAGCTAGACACAGGGAAAGCTAGTAAGTAGGAAAAGTGGAAAGGTGCAAAAAGCCAGAGCGCAGAACCCACACCAGGAGAGAAACCCTTTTTGATTAAGTGTGCCTGCACATGGGCTAAAGTTCTTCCCACCAAACACTGAGATCATCTGTGTTCAGGGTCCTTCCAAGAGCAGGATGCATTTAGAGCCATTCTCAGCACTGACCCCAAGTCACTCTTCAGTAAAGAAATCCCTGTATACTAAAAGCTTCTGATAGCACTGTCTTAGAGTCCACCCCATCTAAAAGGTCTGCTTAGACCTTAAATTGAAAGGGTCTCTTACTTGTTAAGATGCTCATCATTCGTGAGTTTGTCTCAGACAGTCACACGTATAGGGGAAATTAAAGCAATTGTAAAAGTTTCAGTTGCAAGAGCTGTGGAGAAATAGCACACTTTGAAGAAGCTGTTTTCTAAAGTTGAGACAAGATAATTGCAACAACTCTTCCTGCTTTGAGGAAATGAAAGTGTTTTCAGAAAACTTTTCATCCCAAGCTAATACTTAATGGTTCATAAAAACATGTGCTCAGTGATCCCATATTAGACGCTTTATAGTTTACGCTCAGACTCTGGTTTTGGATGATGTTTTAAATGCTTGTGAAAATGGACATTTTTATAGGGACTGGACCATTACGAACCTTCATATTTTTCCTCTGAAAGAAAAAAAATCACTAGGTCTTGCATCTAAAATATAATTGCTTAAATAAATCATCATAACCTGATATATATTACAATGTCTGCAAAATGGAGTATTTCAAGGCAATACACAACGTGTCCACAATCTACTGAGACCCATTCTTTTAGTGCTGCTTTTTCCCATACCAGACGATACCAAAGTTTTTGGCTTGATTCTAGTGCCTGGTAGGATATTTTGTACTTTTGTTTTTCTCAGCTTTAAAAATTGCTTCCCAAATTCTTTTTTGTATCTGTTGATACTCAGTTTGCATCATATGTGATGGACTGGAAAAACAGTTCTGATTTGTGTTCTGTGACAATTAAATTTTTATTGGCCTATATAACATATTTGACTACTACTTTTTTAAGCTCTGTTCATTTATTTGAGATCCTTTTAACCCTAAAATCAATTTCCTTCCCCTGAAAAATGAAAAAGTCCTACACTCCATGTAGCAATTTGTTTATGGGTCTAAATACGAGTCAGCAAAAGATGAAATTAATAATTATTTATTATTTAAAATATATATGACCTAAAAATTCTACTAAGAATTGATACGCTTACTGTTTGGAAGGGCTGTGATCCATATCCTGGTGCTACAAACGTTAGGAGCCTTGCAGAAATTTGTATATATGAATAATTCCATACGCAAGAGTATACCAGAGAATTTGCTGAAAATACACATTCATGTCTAAAGTTAATAGAACTACTCAGGAATGTAAATTGACTTATATGCATCATTGGTTGCAGGCCAGGAAGATAATGCTACATATAATGACAGCTTGCTCATCTAGCAATCACATATTGTATACTTCAGTCCAGTATATCTGGGTCACTTTTGACAAGAAAAAATTATTTGAATCATAATTACTCAGCACAAAATTAACAAGTGTTACAAGAAGTCACTAGTTTCTGTTGCTTGGAATTTGGTGCTTGATTATATCATAAAACAGTTGCTGCCTCAACAGAGGCTTCCGTTTTTATCGAACTAGTTTCTCTAAAAACAAACACAACTCACCTCCCTACAGTAAATCGTGGAGAATTCAGCAGGATGTACACACACTAAGCTTCTGGAAGACATAAATGGTCTCTTAATATACATCTGAGGACCTACCAGTTCAAGAAAGCTACCTATTAATGGAGTCTACAGTCCAAATAATAAGCAATAAAAAGGAAAAAAGAAAAAAAAAAAAGATAGCTATATAAGTTGCTCATGAAACAAAACAATTTCAGTGAGAATTATTTCTCATTTTACATAGAGGGATATAATTTTTCTCTATATCTATATATGTATATATAAAGACAGATATATACATATTCTCTCTTTAAAATATCTTGTATTAAATTCTGGGTGTAAAGTCCAAGGCAATTCACTTTCTGCAAGGTTAACATCTTATACCTCAATTCATGGTACCCATCTCTGCATTTAATGAGCAAAGCTCACAGAGCTAAAAATATCTCCTTTCATTGCTTATTAACTCCATTTAGCTAAACCCCAAGCACCCTCCATTTCCATTGCAGACAAAGGGAATGCATATTCAGCACCTCCAGGAGGGGCACATTGGGTGTGATTCTTCCTGAATGTATGGATGTATATCTGTAATGTGCACCATGCACGTAAACTATATCTTCTACCGACTTTCAGAAAAGTTGCAGATATTCAGTATAAAGAAATCTGATCATGCTTACATACAATTCAGGGTAAGGAATCAGGCTTGCACCTGCAAATCTATTAGCTCAAATAGGTTTTCTGCATGCTTCTGCTGATCTAAGAATGAACCCTTCAATGATTGGGGTTTTTTTTTAATAAGCTATCTTGCTAGCGGTTGAATTCTACGTTATTTAGGTCCCAGGAGATTGCTATACCAATTTAGCTGAGTGTTGTTTTAAAGCTAAAGTGATGAGGGAAATCCAGTAGCCTTAACCTTTATTGTAACCCTCACTTAATTTCAACTGCCTGGGGTTAGGTGAAAGTAGAGATTATAAAATGTAGCAATGATCTTATAGACTCTAAAGTAACACGACTTTTGTAATTGAAGTGATATTACTGTGCAGTGATCCAACTTAGTTTTACACTCCAGAATAGCCTATAAGCTTTCAAGACCCACCCTAATTGTACTTTTGGTACACAGGCACAAATATTTCTGCAGTTTGCCAGGTTTCAGGTGAGGCTGAGAAACATCTGCAATGCACTGGTTTTGTAGCAAATGGTTGTGTTGGTACAATGTGCAACATACGCTTGTTTAAAGATTCATTCCTCACTTTGAGGTTTCTGGAAATGCTGTAAATTTACTCACCAGCCCACAGACCAAATCCTGCCTCATGAGCAATAGGTACACACAGTCAAGCAGCATGAATCTGCCAGAGGCACAAAAGAATGAGTCAGCTTTTTTGGAGCCAATCCATAATGCTGGATTCCGAGATTTAGGTTATGCTGCACCATATACCATATTTTCCCTGATTTAAACTACTGTCATAACATTTGCCCACATGCAATAATTCCAACACATTCATCACTCAGCCCATCACTCAACATATTTCTCAGTGAACTTTCCTGATGAACAATATCCTTCTCTCCTAGTAATATTTCATTATTCACATTGTAAGCAGACCCATTGCTGGGTATATAGAAGTTACTACTGCTAGCCCACTTCATTCCTACTTGTTTAAGAAATGTCAGAAGCAAATCTCAAGCACAGCTGACTAGAAAACAATTTCTGCATATGGGACACAAAGTCTTGGAAACTCCAGTCAGCTGTAAAGGATAAAACACAATTTATTCAACTGGAGAGCATTTCTGCCAATGCTGAGTGTGCTACAGTCAAACATCAACACCTACAATAGTAGAAGTTTTATTTTAACTAAATTAGTAGATAAATGTGGCAAAAGGTCTTGAAGGCTATTCTTTTCCATGCACTGGTGGCAGGTGGGACAACTGCAGACCAGTACAGGAAAGACAGCACAAACCAATAATCACAGCAGTTACCAGGAACTCATTTGGAAAATTCAAAAATGGACAGCACATGTCAATATTAATTTAAACACTTTCAGTTCAAAGGACTCAGGATGTTGTGGACATCCACGCTAGGAAGCTTTGCAGAGTCATAACCTCTGGGAACATTTACTGGCACTGTTATAAAGAGCCACCCACAAGGAGGACAGCATTAAAAGTCCTGTTCAAGCTAAATAGCCCTACTGTGGGGATTATAGTTCTCCATCCCTTGGGGAATGCAAGACACTTAGTAACCCAAAAGGCTTTCAGAAGGATAAAGGCAGTAAAGATAATGCCTTCGCTTAGATATTAGGAAACAGAACACATATAGTTATCTTTCATAGGTGTCTGTCTAGAGGACAGGTCTCAGTTTGGATGAGGTTCTTTTCTTTGCAATCTGTATGCTGACCAGTGTCCTCCCCCTTAGGGAGCCTTACATGCTCTTTAGGAGCAATTTGCAGCAAGACAGACCGCTTGTTCCCAGATGACCTCTCTATGGGGCACGTATCTTAGTCAGAGTTAGTCTGTTCAGACAAGTACAATCTCCAGGCAAAAGATGCTTCCAACTTTGCCTGCAAGCCAAACTTTATGGCTGGCAGCACAGGGTGAGTAGGAGGTAAGTCAGAAGGAGATATAAGTGAATAATCATAAGGCTGCAACACAACTTCTGCTTAAGAAACCTTTTCCCCTCCCCATCTTGCTCGGCATCTCAGCTCTGAGTCACGTTGCCACGACACAGTATATGGTTTGCGCAAGATGCTCTTTCCTCACTTTGTATGTTTCAAGCAACAGGTTTGAAGGTGACCGTAATTATTCACCAGAACCAGTGTTTCTCACATTTAGGGCTGGCTGTGAATACTTTGCAATTTCTTGTGAATATGTCATGCTTATTTCCTCTAGAAAAGTCTGTTAACTATAAACAGTCTGTAAATATATATTACACACACAGACTAACTACAGAAAGAAAGAAAGAGAGAAAGAGAACACGAGAAGTAACAAACTTTAGGATAAAAATAATTTATAGAAACATGAACTATCATTTAAGCAACAGCATCTTAATCTGTTTCATTAATAGCTGAGAAAATCTGGCAACTATCTTAAGCTCCAACTCTGTCATCATGTTTACTATGGCCACTAGCCCTTCCCATTTCCCAATTTACAAGGGCGATACTGGTGCCCTAGCCATCCTGACACATGTCCCTGTTGAATGCCCTTTTAAACCAAAATGTTGAGACTCCTGCCAGCCCCAGCTCCACATCCCCCACAGTGCCTCACTAGCTCCTGCACCCGACTGTCAGCCGCTCAGCAGAGCATGACATTTTTCTGTACATACTAACCTGGGGAACAGACAGAAGGAAAAGCAAACTGCTAGCAGCCTTTCTCTGTGAAGATCACAGTTAGAGTCCCTATGGATGGCCTTCAGCTCCTCAGAGGTTTCATGTGAACCTTGGGTATGGCAAGGGGCAAGAGAGGACTATTCACAAGAAAGGAGTATGAATAAATCTGGGAGGAGGCCAGAAGAGTAAGAATAAAGACCAGGAAACAGAAAACAGGAAGGAGGAGAATATTAATTAAATTGAAAGCAGGTTTCTGGTGCACCAACGAGTCACTGTTCAGTTATGTCATTGTAATTCACAACAATGAAACCACTGTTGTCCCCACCTGCAAAAAAGTAAGACTGAATTCTTCAGTCTAAAGATGCAGTCATGCAGATAGAGGCCAGTAGAGACTAGAAGGGCATGGGGTTAAGTAAGAACAACAAAGATCCAAGATGAAGTAACTATGACAAATAGGTTTGAATGCAGAAGGTGCCCAAAGAGGAGGAGGAACATAGGATGATTTCTTTCACTTGGACTTTCACCCAGAGGTGCACTGCGCCCTGCACTGAGACTGTGCTATAGAAACTCTTTATACTGTAAACCATGCTGAAAAAAAAGTCAGTGGTCCCAAGATATATGAATGTAGTGCAAGCCTTCATGTAATACATGAGGAATGTCTTAATGATCTTTCTGTAGCACAGAGAATGGGGATGCAGCTCTTCTCCTTGTAGGTAAGCACTTGGGTGTTCCTTGCAGAAAACTGAGGAAGGAAAAGATGAAACCTGTCAGTAATATTCAAGCGTCCTGCTCATATAGAGATTGAATGAAATAACATCTGCTTACTTCCCCAAAGCAGAGAGCAGCCTCTTCTTTCTGTCTTTTTTTCCAGACTCTGCCTGACAGGGCATCCTGGACCGTATGTACAAGGAATGTGGTTCTGTTCACCCCAGAAAGTCCCCATTCAATCTCATAGCCTTCTTGTATGCATTGTATCACCTCCTACTAAAGCTCTGCTTTACATAAATGCACTGCTATGAGCAATTGAATTTAGAAAGTGACTATAAAACCCCACAAAGATCTTACTTAAGACAAAAATCATTAGCTTACTGAAAGTGTTAGAGGTGACCTCCAGCATAAAAAGTAATGTGGCAGTAAAGGGGTTAGTATCTAAAGATACATTCAAATCCAGTGCATGATAATAACTCAGAAACTGGCAATCATTTTCCAAACCTCCTGTGCAGAATATAGCTATTATTCCTGTGCCTATCTCTTTAAGGAAGTGAGTTACAGAAGTAGGAGATCTCTTGAGAGAAGTTATAATAAATCTTTACTGACTTGTCTTTTAGGCAGGAAGAAAAATCCATCTATGAAAAGTCTTCAAGGCAAAATGTTACCCAACTTTAGATTCAAACTTTTTATTTATTAAAGGAGATGTAAAGTTGTCTCCAGGTGTTTGATGTTACTTGTTCTGCGTAGTGGAAGTAGTGATGCTACTCCAGGGGAAACATCTTCCACTCCGGCATTGTTGATCTTAAAATATAGTGTGGTATAAATACACAAAGTAACGTCTGTCAGACAAGTACTATTCTAAGATATAAATTATCCACTCATGATACACATACAGAGTAGTGCTGTGTAGTCACTGAAAAGAGAATCTCATCAGCAGTATCTGATTTGCAATAGATAAGTTCAATTCATTATGACCCCTGTTTGGCAACTGAGGTGACAGCATCTACATTGAACCCCTGAGCAAGGTTTTCCTAGTTTGGGTTGTGTTATGTTGTTACACTAAGCTCTTTTGTTGTTACAGTAAGCTTTTTCTGTTGTTACAGTAAGCTCTTTTGGGTTTTGTTTTATAACCAGTTCCTTCAACATTCAAGAACAAAGACAATTTTTATGCTGAAACACATGATCAACTTACATAGCAAAACAGAAAATCCAAGATTTACTGCATTTGTTTCTAAATCTATTCCAGTAAACAGTCTGGAGAATTTTGATATCTGACAGGTCTGTTGGTTTTGCTAATAAAAAAGCCAAACTGTGGAAGCAAAATACACAGCAGCTGAGATTCCAAGACTCCACAGATGTTTTAATATACCTGTCATCACTGAAAATTATCTCCAAATATTTTAGGTACCCTTATAGGAACTACCAGAAGCTTTGTGTCCGGAACAGGAGTTGAAATACACATGGAAAATCCTCCAGTACAAAGGAAATAAGATAAAAGCTGTTTTCTAGCCACACATGAAACCCATAGCCAGAATAATAAAATACTTTCCCACTGATCACATGGAAACTAAGCCTTTTATTAATTTTTCTATACAAAGATGGAATTTTCCACTTCAAAACTGTAGGACTGAATAAAGAACTGATACAAACTGGTCCTAGAAAACAACACTGCAGCTTTCCAGTAAACAGAGATGAACGGCCAGATTCTGATACCAGGCAGGTGACACTGGTATGCACACTTGCAGGTTTCTGAAGAGCACGATAACATCTGCTAGGTAGTGAAGAGTGGTTTGTGTCAAAATGGCCAACACCCAAGGTACCATGTGAACAACGTATCAGGAAAGTTGTACTTACAGCTCCATCTTGCTAGAAGATGTAACTTCACTGCCACTTAAGAAGGAAAGAAACCAGGAACACAAGACAGGGAGCTCTGCTTCCTTAGAGTTGAAGACTGATTAATTTAGGCAAGGGACAGACCTGAAAGATGACTTTCTGTGAGATTAAGAAACTCAACTCATACAATAAATCATGATTCATTGCATGAGTGATGTAACCACCAGGTGCCTTAGTGTGCTGAATAAGATTTTGGTCTGCATCTAGTTTAATGCTTGCCCAAGCCAAACTTTTTTCCAATAACAAGTATCGGGAAATTATGACTCTACATTGGCAATTTAATAGACTCATCTCATAAAATTCAGAATCTTCCAAGCCTCTTGCTCAGTTCATCCTGTGCTTTTGAATTCACATACTTGAGTAGAAAAATAATGGAGGATTGGGGAACTGTAAATACTTTCCAATGTTATCATTAAAAGTCATTGGCGTAAAAACATATAAAATATGCATTTAAATATAGAGTAGGACAAACCATTACTCTAACACAGGAACAATGAGGTGCATAATTATGAAATTGCCATCTAAATAGAAACACTGTCAAAAAGGGCCCACAGAATTAAAAGGTCCAGGAACTGTCTGGAGTCAACTTTTTCATTTCACTACTCTGTCAGGCCACTTATTTTTAAAATGGAGCTTCTTTTCATGCGAGAAAGGCTACAGCTCAGCCAATACATAATTGTGTCTTTTTGGCTATTAAACCTCAAGAACGAAACTAACCAGAAAGGGTCCAAAGAGAACAACAAAACAAACCAAAACACAAACCAAACAAACAAGTAACAATCAAAAGTGTAGAAAACCCAAAGACAAATGGGAAAAACTGACATTCAGTTTACTAAATCAAGGATTAAAAAAGACATTGTAACAATTTTCAGATGTTTAAAAGATAAATGTTCTTTGTGTTCACTGGTGAAAGGAAAATAAGTAGTGGGTTTAAATTAAGGAAAGAAGATGTAAGGTAAACATGAGGAGGGATAAAAAATCTCTATAATTAGAAGGATAATTAGGCAATAGAATAGGGAAGCACTTAGGAAGGTGATTGACCCACTTGACTGGGATGCTTTAAAAACAGAGTATGAAAACATCTATGAGAAAGTCTCTTGTATAACTGAATCTGTCTCATTAGAAGGATGGACTATAGGACCTCTCAAGGACCCTTCTAGCAATATTTACCATGATTATATCATTTTACAGTTTCAGTACAAAGCTTTTCCATTTGTAATGTTACAGACACATTGAAGATATGTAATTGTTACACCTAGGGATGGATCATATACCCCCTTTCTTGGAAAGATTAGTTATTTGGGAGAAACAGGAGGCAAATAAATATTCTCTCAGAGTTAAAGTAGTGGTTACTACTACCCATAAAGTCAGATACATATAACACTAGTCAGAAACTGAGCTATGTGGAAGAAGAAACAGGCATGTTCACTGTGGACATACTGCAAATTCAGAAATCTGATTGCTCTTTATGGAAGCTGTCATTACAAACCCAAAGCCTAAAATGCCAGATGCATAAACACAGAGAGTAGCAGAAGGTCTGAGAAACAGAAGCAGAAAGCAGAGACACACTTGTGGCATCCAGAAACAAAATTTTAAAGATTTTTTAACAGAAAGCAGGCTGCAGAAGAAACACACAGAGAGAAAGATGTAGAGGAAGAAGAAACAAAAAAAAAAAGGAAGGCATGTATTATTAAGCAAGAAAACTATTCTGTTACACCGTTCTACCGATTAGGATGATCAGGGTTTTGTAAATTATGGTTCTATCAAGAAATCGCCTGACTTTCCCTTCCCCTTACAAAGATAAACAATGTTCAAGAGGCTGAATACAGCCAAAGCAGTTGATTCAAAAGAAGTTAGATAATAAACATGAAAATGGGCACCTGGCTGCAAAGCTGACATTGGTGAAAAGCTCTCCATTTGTCTTAGAAGTCAAACAAATGATTTTTCAGGAAAACAGGGGCTCTGTATTTATCCGTAATTCATCCAGGTTATTAACATCATAATTAGTTTAACTGACTGAAAACATACATTTAAAATTAGACCTATACTTACATTTTTTACTCAGTCATCATGAAATGGGTGAAAATGGGCTTGGAAATATAATTTAGCCTCACAAAAACTATATTTTTTTTCTGTCACCAATCTGTTTTTTTAAGGTCTCAGACAATCTAATAGGCCCATATTTAAATTCATTGTTAAATCAGGATTTAAATAGGCTTTATTCTTTACAATCAAGTTCTATTTGTGTGTTGGCAATTCACTTCTGAAGGGTTAAGTCAGTATATAAATCTGCAAAGACTTCATTTCATTATTCTGAAATAAAAGAGAGACTGACAGTAGAAAAAAACCTGAGGTGTGGGAAGAGAACATTTGTACAAAGCATAATGTGTTCACCACAATTTTTTTAATCTCATTTTCTGATATCTGAGACAGTTTGAACAAGTGATTTCCTTTCATATGACCCAGCTTCTTCTCCTGTTAATCCTCCTCCAAAAATATAATGCTTCCTTGTGGCAGTTCAGCTCCCTGCCATGCAAATGAACATAAATGTTACAAACTCATCATTAAGACTACACTGAAAGAGCAAGAGTAAAAATGGGCTATGGAGAGATGAAAACTCCTATTAAAAAACAAAACCAAATTCAATGGAACAACTGGAAGTCCTGGGTATCTCCCTCTTCTCTTTAGCAAATAAGAATACAAATATAACTCATTTATTCCAACACAATACAGAATAACTTTGTTTGAATCAATAGGGCTCTTCTCAATTTACATCAATGTAAGGAAGATAAGAATTTAGCTTTTATGTTTCAATTTATTTTTCCTAGGTATGAGTAAATGACACCCATTGCACATATTTGGGTATCTCATCCATTTTACTGAATTAGGAATTTAGGGAGAAACAAAGGTTTTGTGGAGGAAAATAATTTTTTAAAAGTTGAGTCTTGGATGTTCAAAAGTAAGAAGGATTTTTTTTTCGATTTTGTGGTTCCTAAAGATGACATACTATTAGGTGGTACACCCATCTTTCCTAAAAGCAAGTTAGTTCCCTGGAGATTGAAGCTATAGTCCTCCCATCATTTCTCACATTCACTCATCATAATTCCAGAAAGACCTTTTTCAGATTATCAAACAGCAGCAGCACGGTGGGCAGAGTGTACTGTGTCAGAATGCATTGTTTGAAGGAAAAAGTACCACTGTAACCTGGCTGCATTTCAGCTTACAGTAATAATAACAGTCTGGACACCTTGGCAAGACAGATACAACAGTACAAAATTTTAAAATAAAATAACCACATCATTAAGTTTATGCCTAAAGCAGTGGAAGAATAACAAACCAAATTTTCCACTTTCCATATGCAGGGTTTTTAGGATACCATTGTCTACTGACTTTTTTAAAGCTTCATCCTACAGTTATTCTGCAGAAAAGGAATTAAATAGGTCTTCATATATATTATGCATCCCTTTAGATAACTTAGAAACATCTTTGAAACAAACTTGGAAGGCAAATGCAGTGAGACAGAAGTTTCATCCAAAACCCCTCTTTACCGGCATCTGGAGGTTAGTTATGAAAATACTCAGTTACAATGTGGAGAAGGAGGGGTCAAAACCCAATTTAGGATGGAAAACTGATTAGTAGGAGCTGGCTGAACTGTTGGTAGCACCAGGTCGAAGGGAATAATGAGGAAAAATCATAAGTAGTTGTTTGGATTCAAGAGGGCTTTCTGTGAGAGAATGGACATGTGAGCAATCCTGCGTGAGAACAAGACTGATAAGAGCCTCAGCCGAGCAAGAATGCGATAAGGATGTGACCCTGAATGAGGGGGGAGAAACGACGAGACAAACATCCCCCGGAAGGGGTTGAGACAGAAGAGGAAGTTACACAGGGCAGGTGCCTGGCAAGGCTGATGGGGCACTTTTTATCCAGTCATAAGAAGGTTTAAAGCCCGGGCTAAGTTATCTGTCCAATCTTGAGGACTTGTACTGCATGTTACTCACATGTGCGGATAACATTATAAAAGGGCTTTCTTAGCTGTAATAAACGGGCATTGCTTGATCACATTTGGTCGCGTGCGTGCTCAGCTCTCCTGCAAGTAGTGCTGCTCAGAGGAAGCAAAAAAGTAGGAAAAGGAGGAAGCAGTACCTCAGAGTGAAGATTGGGAGGGAGTAAGCCCAGCATCCCCTTATGTGGTTTAATACAGTGGGAAAACTATGAAAAGATGTGTAGAAGCAATTGGGTAACCTTCCAAACAACAGAGATGAGATCTCAGACCCACTAAGTAGCAGACAGGAGATGATGGAGGGGATTGACCTATTGATTTTGAATGAGTGAGGGAACTTGTGGAGAATGGAAGAGAAGGAAACTAGATGGACACAAGGCAAAGGAAGGCAGTGCAAGAGGACAGTGATGATAGCAATGGTGACAGGGAAAGGGAAACCACAGGAAGAAAAAGGAGCTGGAGGGGAAAACAACAGGGAGATGCAGGGGACAGAATAAATGTGGTGAGTTGCAGACAAGCACAGCTGCAAACAAACTAGGTGAGTACTTGTGTAAGGAAAATTTTGTCAGCTGTCTTCCAGGAAAATGGGGTGTATTCTGCTCTGCCCACATACACTGCCCAGTTAGAACATCACGGACTGTGTGGAATCCATCACAAGGACAACATGCTCTTCCACAGCCATCAAAAAGCACACACAAATTCCTGCAGGCAAAGAGCTTTCAAACCAAACCTAACAGTTCATACAGTTAAACTAATTTTGACTTTATTTAGCATTTCCCTGGCTCTCAGCATATTCAAGTCACAGTGCAACACTACTCACTGTGCAACAGCAGGTGTAAGTAAGGTAAGTAGGGTCTGCTGTGGAGAGCACAGAGCACTGACTGGCCTATGCTGTAGCTCCAAACTGGAAACATGTTATGTGGACCTCAGCTCAGCATTTTAAATGCAAGTCCAACCATCATCTTTTTAATAGATGCGTAATCCTTAAATTTTGCAGAATCAACATGTCCATTTAATTTGGTTTAAGCAACTCTAATGCTAAAAGAGCATCTCTCTCTGAAAGTATTTGCCATTCCCACTACTCAGAAACAGCAACAAGCATTTTTGTCAGTGGTAGGAGTCTTCTTGTTCCTGTTCCATTCCACTACCTAGCTTTTCTTATTGGACAAAGTTGTCTTCATAAAGCTAATATCTTGCAGCATGTCACTCTATTCATTTCAGTGTCCTTTATCTTTTTTATTACCTACCTACCGATTTTTCTGCCAAGACCTTTCCATGATTGATCTGTTACAACTTTATTAGAAACTGTTCGCTTACAGAAGGCTTGGGGGAGGGGGCCACATTTACTCCCAATGTAATTAAACTGACAACAGTGGCTTTATCCCAAGAAAAATTTGACTGTGTACATTCCAAATAAATAACAAATTCCAAAATTATTCAACCATTTCCATATCACTTGTTTGTCCTCTAGAGAGTTAAGGTCTATACTGAGCCATGAGTCTTGGTCTTGTACACATCCATTACTATCAGGAGGTATCAACAATAATTACATCAGAATCAGTGAGTTAGTTAATTGGATTTAAAATATTCTGATCATTAATCTAGATCAGACCTGGTTTTGAATCACAGGTAGGTTGAATTGCTGGTATAGCAGATATGCAAGAAATATTTGTTAGCTAAATTCCTCATCTGCATTTCATTCATTACATATTGTTATAAAAGCAACAAAAATCATCAGAATCTGAAGTCACTTATAATGACAGTCTTTCTTTCGATACCTACCTTATTACACATTGCATTCTTCTGTTTCTTGTGTACTCTGTGTGCTCTTACCACTCTCTTGCCAATCCATGAGAGGCTGGTTTATTACACCATATCAGATTTAAGTAATAGGTTTTCCTGTAACTCGTGTGTTGTGTTCACCTTCTCACCTTTTTATCATCTCCTCTCTGCTCTTCATAATCACTGTTCTCTCTTTCTTTCTGGAAACTAGCCATGACTGGCAACTTTGAATCTTCAAACCAGTTTCCACCTGAAAGTCTAAATGTTGCCAATTCCTCATTGTACTTTTTAATGTTAGGACTGGCCTCTGGGATTTTCCTGAGAGAAATGACTCTGTGACTAAGTTTTTGAACAAATGTGAACTCTGAGAGTACAAATTTTAAAGGACAAAGGGAACGCTTTATCCTTCGTAGCATCAAGAAAATCCACACAGTTGTAAACTCTGACTGGTTGCCAATATTTAAAAAATATTTTCACAGAAACACAATAGTCTAGGTTGGAAAAGACTGGAAGATCTTCTAGTCCAACCCTTAACCTAACACTGACAGTTCCCAACTACACCAGATCCCTCAGAGCTATGTAAACCCGACTCTTAAACAGCTCCAGGGATGGGGACTCCACCACCTCCCTGGGCAGCCCATTCCAACGCCTGACAACCCATTCTGGAAAAAAAAATACTTCCTAATATCCAGTCTAAACCTTCCCTGGTGCAATTTGAGGCCATTGCCTCTTGTCCTGTTGCTTGTTACCTGGTTAAAGAGGCTCATCCCCAGCATTATGCAACCTCCTTTCAGGGAGCTGTAGAGGGCGATGAGGTCTCCCCTCAGCCTCCTCTTCTCCAGACTAAACCCCCCCAGTTCCCTCAGCTGCTCCTTGTACGACCTGTGCTCCAGACCCTGCACCAGCTCCGTTGCCCTTCTCTGGACACGCTCGAGTCATTCAATGTCCTTTTTGTAGTGAGGGGCCCAAAACTGAACACAGGAATCAAGGGGCGGCCTCACCAGTGCCGAGTACAGGGGTCAGATCCCTTCCCTGTCCCTGCTGGCCGCGCTATTGCTGACACAAGCCAGGATGCCATTGGCCTTCTTGGCCCCCTGGGCACACTGCTGGCTCCTGTTCAGCCGGCTGTCAATCAGCACCCCCAGGTCCCTCTCTGACTGGCAGCTCTCCAGCCACTCCTCCCCAAGCCTGTAGCGCTGCTGGGGGTTGTTGTGGCCCAAGGGCAGCCCCCGGCATTTGGCCTTATGGAAACTCCTCCAGTTGGCCTCAGCCCATGGCTCCAGCCTGTCCAGGTCTCTCTGCAGAGCCTCCCTGCCCTCGAGCAGATCAACACTCCCACCCAACTGGGTGTCACCTGCAAACTGACTGAGGGTGCACTCGATCCCCTCATCTAGATCATCAATAAAGATGTTAAACAGGAGTGGCCCCAAAACCCAGCCCTGGGGGACACCACTCATGACCGGCCGCCAACCAGATTTAATTCCATTCACCACAACTCTTTCAACCCAGCCTTTTTATCCATTTAATAGGCAGATCTAGGTACAGATCTCCTAGGTACAGGCACTTGGAGATATCTCACGAAGAACTTTTAACCAGGAAAATAACTTGAGATGACCAAGGGCATGGCAAAAATCCTGTAATCAGTGTCATGATGGATTAAGGTGCTGCAGCACCCAATCCACCTCATAACACAGTATGAAGTTATCCAGACCTTCACAGATGTGCACCATGTAATTGTTAGCAGGCAGCAGGCAGCTCTGCTCACTTTAAATATTTACTCCTGTTATTTTACTCCTCCAGCTAAAAAGAAGTTGATGTGATGCTTTCATGGCCTCCAAAGGCACTGTAAGGACAATATAAATAACCTGGGACCTCCATGAAAACCTAACACAAAAATGTCAGCTGTAAGACTATTTTGGTTTATGCCAGTTTGTGTTTATAAGGTGCCAAGGCAAGTAGTTATTGAGGTTATGAAAAATGTCATGCAATGTGTCCTCTAGAGTCTGGACCTGGGAAAACTCAGAAAGGCAAAGATACTCTGCAAAACTATTTGTTAAAAGGCAACATAGGAAATATACTGATGTAAAATTTGCCAATTTAAGCAAACAGAAAGGGGATAGCACCTTCTGGTCATCCTGAGCTAAATTGTGGAAGTGCTTATCAAACAGCAAAACCATCAAACTCTGCATAAAGTATGGCTCACATATAGCAAGCCCAGGCCTCAGGTAAACATTGGTGGTGAATCGCTGCAGACAGACCAGAGGTTGAACTTCCTTGCGTAAACAACCTGCCAACTAATTCTGAGGAACACCAGTGAAATATAACATCTGTTTGCAAGTAATTTGTCTAGGGGGAAAAAAGTTCAGGGAATAAATAAGTACTCTGATGCAAATACTGTGCATAGTTATTTCTTTGCCTCATGGCTTGCTTTTGTCACACATGCTGAAAATATTTTGCCTTTAACATCTCTAGCCCCTGGGGAAAGACCCTTATTATTTTCCAATTCCTTCCCTTTCCCTCAGTTGTACATCCACATTTAGGGTTTCACTTAAGCCTCATCTTTTTCTTCCAAAGCAAGTTTTGTCACTACTTTTTTAAGAAGGTGTGGGGGACAGACAAAGTGTGCCAGGACCTATATTCTGTGAACACAGGTTCTTTAAATTTGCAGTTATATTGCACTGCAAAATGTTGACATCTTCACTGCATCCTTCCAACAGCAAAAATGAATCCAGCCTTTTTATCCCTTGGAAACCAATCGCGGAGCACTGCAATCTACAATCTTTTCTTCCACACTGGGGATCTTTTGTTCCCTGTCTGCATTAGGGAGAGATACAATGTACCCATCTGTTTAAACGTGGGTCTGATTAATATGCTGTCAGCCACCCTGAAAACTCTCGGATATTAACTCCCTAATGCAAATATCGAGCTAATCAATGAGTGCATGCTCACGCTCATGCAAGTGTGTCCATAGGCACGAGTGGATGTGCGTATGCATCTCACCCACAGCAAATCAGAGGAGCCACCGACAGGGCCATAAACCCGGAGGGAGTCCCCCGGGGCCACGGTCCACCTCGTGTTCCTCCACTGGAGCCAGCACAGCAGCAGCAATACTTCTCTGTGATAACTCCTTAGATTTGTCATGTCTGCACCCACTGATGTAGAAATTATGAAAGTGGCATCAGGAGCAAAGATGGAAGGATAATTAAAAAATAATTAACAAGAATAATTTGCAAGGGGCCAAGGGACAAGAGCTTTTATTTCATCAGCTGGTTTAAGTGATTAAATAGGTACACAGCACTGCTGTAAAAGTATCGGGTTTTTTAAAACTGAGAGAAGGGAAGGCATAGGGGGAATAATTACCAATTACTTTCTTTCTTTTGTTCTTTTGTCAGATACTAACTTGCATGACCAAGTAGTTTACTCCAAGACAAGCAGTTAACAAATCATCTACCCTCACTCTGAAGAGTAGCTTTGGCAGCGTGATGGTATCTGATGGAGAACACAGCTGCACAGATAAAAGGAAAGAGAAGCAGCAGAACAATAGACTCTCTGCACTTCAATGCCCCTGGACGGGGGTATGATGGGAGGAGGGGAGGAAGTCTTACTGCATCTCCTATTAACTGTCACACTGATCCTCTCATCTGAAATCATTTATTGCTTCATAAAAGAGGAGAAGAATGAGTTTCCTCGTGAGATTGTGATTTGTTTTGGTTTCTGAAACTAAGATTACATCCTATCTCTAAGAGATACACACAGTAAGACTTGCTTTCAGCCAGTCACATCTTCCTAGCATCTGATTGTCTTCCCCAGGGAGAGGCAGCTTCCCACATTATCTAGCAGTTTCGTGCTGCTGGTCAAGGTTTTTGCACTGTGCACTGGACCAGAAGGCTGTCCAGTTGAGAATAAATCCCACAATAGGAGAATAAATCCCACAATAGGAGAATAAATCCTGGTGATCTCATGCATTCTTCTGAAAATAACCCAGCATCTTTCATTTGAGCATTTTAGCTCTTGCATCTTCTTCCTTGCAAGTCTTGTGTCCACCACTGCAGTTGGGTGGATGCCTGCTGTCAACTTTATCACGGCCAGGACCTGCTTCTTCTGTCTTAGATTAAGAATCAAGAGAGCAGCTTTTTTTCCGGGGTAGTTTCAAGCCCTAAATCTGCTGCCTTCACTTCAAGGTACATTGATGTTTAGTTCCCTGCAGCTCCCTGTTCTTGACATTCCCTTTATTTGGCTTCTGCTAGAAATGTGATCAAAATGGTACCAACAGCAAAATGATTCACAGGTATAAGAGCTAGCCTAAAACATACAACAAGCCTGAGAAGAAGCCTTCTGTTATTAAAACACCTCACAAAGAAAGAATCAAAATCCCAAGTCAGCATCCAAGCTGTAGATTTCATGCCAGATTTCCAGGCCAGTACAGCATGAACACATTTCTGGGAAGTATCCAAGCCTTTGAATACTTTTCTAGACCTTTCAAGTTCAGCAGGCATTAATGTCTGTATGAAAAATGCAAATTAAGTACCATATGTGAATTCAGAATTAAAGCCTTATAGAGAACAATGTGGAAATATATATTCCAGATGCGTTTCTGCCTGGAAGCTAAAAGAGCAACTTTCAGGATTTTGCCAGGTTCCCCCATTGTAATTCTATCCTCTCTTTTGAACGAATCTCTATGTAAATGTGACAGGGCAGTTAAGCATAGTGATTGTTAAATGCTTTCTACTGTTCAGTGTGGTTTTTATCAGAGGTTTTCAAATTCAGCATCTTTATCTGTACTAGCTTTCAGTCAGTGCTAAGTGCCTACTTCTCACCAGTCCTAACAAATATCTCTTCTGTAAGTCTGATCTTCCTGCTGTCACAAGTATTATACAGCACAAAAGCCAGGCTTCGAGCAGCGGAGAAATAGATCTAGTCACGTGCCAGATGCAGATTAATTTTTGGTACTCGGTCCTGTTTTCTTCAGTTCAGGGAGTGGGAACAAGTTACCTGGCACTGCACCAAGGGCCAAGGTCTTGCCTACATTAGGCTGGAGAGACTCATAATCACAGCGAGGTTTCCCCAGTGCCCCTACAATACAGCACGTTCCGATGAAACAAATTACCAGCAAGTATTCAGGAGCAATCACATCACTCCTGCAGATTGCACTCGACCCAATCAAGGTTAATTGTCATCTTAGTCTCTATACACATAGGCTTTGCAGTAACAAGCATTTCCAAAGGAAAACATGGAGCTCCCAAAGTCCTTATTTTCCACATCAGCTGTGTTATCTCCAAGATATAGAATTTCTTTTTTTTTTTTTTTTTTGTAATCACCAAAGTCTTCTCTACACAAAGGAAAGTCTCATATTATATCATCACCTCTAATAACACCTAACCCAAAAGAAGATGGCATAAGTGCTGCTCTGATAGATAACACCATTAGACCTACCCAGATCAAACTATTCCATGTCCTGCTTACAAACATGCAAAGCTCTCCACATTAGGACTCTGCCAAAATAAATTGGAGTCCACAGATATTACAAAAAATGGAGCATTATTAAATATCAGCAAGCACTACAAAGCCATTCTCTGAAGCAAAACTCCAAAGTCATCCGTTTATTCACATGCATATATAAAATTCCCTGAAGTGTACAGTTCTTTGACAGAGGCTTGCACAGCACTATCTTCCCTAGCACATGAACTCTTGCTCTGCCTCAGAACCTGGAGCAGGCTACAGTGCATTTAGCTTCCTTACTTCCTTTCATCCCTTCAGCCTGAAAGTCCACATATGTACCAGAAAATTACCAAGAGCTGCTTACTCAAAAAAATTCTCAAGACTTCACATTTTCTGTAGTTCTCTGTTCAATAAAATCTATCAAAACATAGCTGAAATAACCTACAGAGCTGGCTGGTGCAGGTGCAATTTCTTAGCTGCTAATGTAGCATTTGCAGGTAATGGTGGAGTATCCACAAATATCTTGTGAAACACCAGACACTTAACTTTCAGACTCAGTGGCACCACACACTGAAAAGGGAGCTTCTGGCTATGGTAGATTTCTAAACACAGATAAGCGTTTTATAATTTATATACTTTATATACTAAATTATCTAATGATAGATTTGAACTGTCCATAAAAAAATGGAATATCATGTCACTTTTTAAATTAATTGTTTCTGAAATGTTGGAATATTATGTTTTGATGTTTTCAAAACCACCAACATTTTGACTTTTTGCTTTGAAAACCTGTTTTGCTAAAATAGTTTTAGGTGAAATAACAAAAGAAAAGCATTTCACTCTTCATTTTAAGGGAGTGTTATAAACTGACTTCTTAAAATTGGCTGAGTCAGAGTTCCCAATTTATTTATTTAGCAAGTGGCAACAAGCAAAACAGCGCTGGGCGGCCGGGGAGTCTCCTGCTCCAACAACGGTCCGCACCCTCCAGGGCACTCTGTTTCAATCTTATACTACAAAGTATTACATAGTCATTATACTCCTATACATATACATTACTTAAACCCGCCTACTCCCGCTTCGTATGGTAATTAGCTTATCAGTCCTTTACGCTTGCGCAGAAGTTGTTAAAACTACGGGCAGGGGTCTTCAAATTATGGGCGGTGGTCTTCTGGGAGGTCCTCCTCACAGTGTACTTTTCACCTTTCACCTGGAATGTGATGATCTTATCAGTCTAGGCCCAGTAATCTCTTTGAATAAGGAGATTCATGGTCGTGAACATCCTCCTGTTTATTCAATTAGGGGCTTGCAACTCTTCACACCTCCTGAAGTAACAATGCTTCTTCTCTTCTTGTTTCCCCCCCTCCCCTTCCTGTCACTTTTTTCTTTTTTTTTACACTATCATGTTAGTTCAATTAAGCATTTGCTGTTAGTAATACACAACATGCAATAGTTCACATGACAGTTTGCTTTTCTATTGTCTTCTTGCTGAATTTGTTGAACAGAGGAGGAAGGGGTGTCAGACAAGAAGTTGCACAAAATACTCCCCATGGTTTTGCTTTAGTTTCTGAAAAACTGTGTTCATGTCCATCTTTACTCCTGAGTACAACAGGTCATTTCTGCCTTCTACAAAGATCTCAGAGTTCTCATAAGGGGATAAGTGTAAAAGAGCCACATAAGATGAAGGCCAACTGCTAAGGAAAAAAAAAAAAAAAGAAAAGCGTTAACCAGGAATTGGTTTAAATTGGAAATTAGATGAAGGTTCATTAATGAACTGAGTTTCAAGAACAGTTTTCCCACAGGAACGCAGAAGAAGAAAACCTAAAAACATTAACATGCATTTTGCCACACATATGAAAGGGATTAGGAGATCTGACATTTCACAGTGAAATAGACTGGTCTGTATAACACAGGAATCACCATACTTTCTAAGTCTCTCATGAGAGTCACCATTTACAAAAATAATTTCAGAAGTTATGGAATAAAAACTCATAATGCATCATATATACAGCTTATAACTAGATCTCTGTGCATACACACAGAAAACAACTGAAGCCAAAATTATTTGCTATATTGAACTGAGCACAGTCACTTTCAGTAGAGGAATAATCCTTCTAGTGCAATTCCCTAAAGTAAAGGAAATCAAAGTAGTCATGTGCTATTGTACAAAAGCATTTAGAAGCATGGCTTATTGATCATACGGTAAATGGCTTGAGCTCTGTCATGATAGGGCTTTTAGAGAGGAGCAAGAATTGTCAGGTAAGTCTCTGCTCAAGGACTCTGGCAGATCTGCAGCAAAATAAGAACAAATGGAGTAACATTTGGTCTAGAAGTTACTGTGAAAACCTCAACTTTTACTGGTAAAACACCAAGGCTCTCAGCTGTCCTATTGGCAAAGGACAGTCCACATGAAAATATACACTGCCGCTATGAAACCAGGCAAATTTTCTCACAGAAAGAGTCCTGGTGAGGGGTGGATGGGATGAGGTGCTGACACCTGGCTATTTCAACTCCTCTCACAGGCATGATGCATTGGGCAAAGCTTTTGGCTAATGTTAACAGACAAAACCAAGTAAATCTCTCTGACTTCTATCCTGTAACGTTTTCCTCATAATTTTTTTCCGGCTCAGACCCTCCAGCCTCTCCAGGCCAGTGCTGTAGCATATTTTTCTGATATCATCTAGAGTGACTCCTTTATTTCCATACAAAGTGCCAAATGAAGTTTCTGAAGTGGGAACACTTTTCTCTGAGCAACAGGGCTGTATCTCCCATCTGTTTTCAAAGAAGCAGACAAATATTCATCAGATGATAACCTACCATGGCTATCCAAATGAACCATGCTCCGTCCAATAACCTAAAGTGAAACCCTTTGTTTTTCATTACTTACTCTCTAGCACATCTGTTCCTCTAACAGAATTACTTATAAGGCTGAATGCTTGACAAAACTGGAAAAACTGGGTATAAAGAGGAGGAAGTCACCACTGGCAAGTGTTATAGGTGTGCCCCTTATTTTTTTCACACACGAGGAGTGACCACCTCAACAGTTTAGAAGTTGCACTTCACTTTTCTTTGGTTCTTCATTATGAAAGTTGGTTTGTCATCATAAAAGCTGACAAAAAATTACTTTTGTCTTCAGATCACATTGATACTTGTTTAGTTCAACTCCCCGTGTTACTCTGAGAATCCACACACACCTCTTTTTAGCACCCTTAACAGTATAAGTGCAAGAGGAAAAGCAGATGTATTACTTGAGCAGCTGGCACGGGCTAACCAATACAAACAAAAGAGAAAACTAACATGCTACCAGGTTTTAGATACACAGTGTAGGAACCAATACCCTAGGGAGTCATGGATAAAAGATTCTACAGTTAGATTTTCACAGATAGATGTTCAGTTATGCAGTGACCTTTCATTGATAATGCATGAGATCATATATAATAACAGGGAAACACAATTTGAAATTTTACTTAGAATTACATTTTTCCTTGTACTGACACCCTTGAGAGGCAGCCTGTAGTGATAGAAAAAGGACCATATTGATCCCTCCTCACTTTTGGCAGTTGGACTGGCAATAACTGTCTCTTTTTATTAATATTGTTTTTATCTAGAGCTGTAATGACCATCCTACATAGGTGAAATGAAAGACATTTATTTTATGCCTAACACCTCACTGGGAAAAAAAAAAAAAAATCAATGTATTGCACTAATTTGCTGAATAACTTTTTGCTGTCGAGGAGAAACAGCCCTCGAGGGCCAGCCACCTTACCTGGCATGCTCAGAAACTAATTGCAAATCACTGCCCAAGAGGTGGGATCTCACCAGCGAGCATGTCGCAGTCTGCAGCTCTCTGTGCTAACGTGATCAGCAACGATGACATCGATTAGAAAGAAGTTCCTTGAGGATAACCTAAGTCTCCCTTACAGCATTAATCAGTCTTCTCATAAAAAGTAACAGAAACTGTGGAACAGCACTGACGAGCCCAAGCAAGCTGTTAGATATTAGGCCTGCCTGGGTGAGTTCACTCACCAGCAGCAATGAATTGAAAAGAGCTTAAAAAACAGTTCCTTTCCAGTCACTCCTCCATAGAGGAACAGAGAAATTTATTGGATATTTTCAAATGGAGATTCCTATCCAAGACATGTAAAGAAAAAAAAAAAAAATATATTTCTCCTCCTAGCTAGAGATCTATGGTAGGAGACATCACTTCCCTATGGGACCTGAGGATATGTCTATACTGCAGTTACCATCCAGGGTACCATAACCAGGGTATCATAAATCACTTGCTCACATAACGGCCAGCAGCAGAGATAGATACAGCACTGTGTTTCTCAATGCAGGTTATAAAACCTGTCTGGGAAACTTAACATACACCTGAACAGGTTTGGCAGCCCGCACTAAGTTTTATATTGCCATAATGATGCTGTTAATGTTAATTTAAAAATAGTTGAAGGCGTGTCTGAAGGATGTTCCAATCTCACATGATGGAATAATCTGAAATATCAGCAGTCAAAATCAAACTTTGGCTTCACAACTTCATCAGTCTCAATGTGGCTAGGGACTGTTCCGAGCTTCCTTGTGCTTTTTCAGAGGGAAACAACAAGTCAGTGCTTGTCTTGTAGCTGGACTGGTCTGTTTTAGAAGCGCTGAAGCCAGTGAGTTAAAGAGGGAGCTAAGAGAGGCTTATGAAACAGCAGCTCCCTAAGCCTGCTGAGTGTGAAATAACTCAAAGTGCAATACTTCCAAACCAGACAATCACACGCAGTAAGGAATGTTACTGGTACAATCAAATGTGCTATTCTTAATCTCTTGGAGCTCTGAGCTATGCTAACAAATAGGGTTAGGGTTTCAGAGACCTAGACCTGAAGGGCAGTGTTCTGATAGCTTATCTGACCTGAACTCGTTACACCCTGAGCATGGCTCATACTGTTCCTTCGCACAAAACACAGGTGTCACCACAGCATCCTATCACACAACTAAATTTGCAGCCTGTGGAAAAACAGTAAACAGATTTCTTTAGTCAACAGCTCAGTCTTGGTAAAATTTTATTAACATTTGGATTTTGGCTTCTGATACACTGTCAGGTGCACTGTCACATGGATCTTTTTTTCAGATGCAGAAATGAGCCGTATCCTTTCAGGAATGTTACTTGTGAATCTCCATTCAGCAATGCATATGCTTTTCCTTTTCTACTTGGACCCAGCTCACCCACACACCTAGTTCTGGATCTCAGAAAGTTGTGCTTCAGGTGTGGTTGTCCAGATAGTTTCTTCTCTCTCTATTACTAGCACCACTGTTGTCTTCTCTAACTTCTATCTTTGGTGCTTTTGGATTACAGATTGAAAAAGTGCCAAAAGCATCATGCTGCTGTAAAAGAACCCAATACCATCCTGGGATGAGATCATAAAAATGTAGCCCAGAACATATGTGAAGTAGTTATGTTCTCCTGTTTAATGCTGCAGAAGCTCCCATTGAAACACCATATCCAGTTTCAGGGCTCATACCAGAAAAAAAAAGATGTTGAGTAACTGGATCTATAGAATAGCTACAAAAATAACCAGAAGGCTGTAAAGCTTAAAAGAACTAAGACTGCCTAAGCTAAAGAAGAAATTGACCGAGTAGCCTCAAATATTTAAAAAGTTTCTGCAAAGAGGAAGAGAAAAATCCATTCTCTGTGTTTATGGTAGATGGAGCAAGCAATAATGTATGCAAATTGCAGCAAGAAGGATTCAGACCTCAGAAAAAAAATTGCAAAAATTCTTGGTGTACAGGTAGCTTATCCTGTGATAAGTGGTGAGTAAATGGGTTGTAAATCTTCTGAATCTCCTCTGAGGCCCACATTTCTACATTATCTAAGGAGACTGCTTCATTGTAAGAGAAAATTGAACACCATTTCCTTCAGAGAGATTAAGATCTTGAGCTACAGGTGGTAGAAAGAATGCTGAGTACTTCTTCCAAGGAATTCAGTCCATTGGAAAAGCAGACTCCAAGGTCAGTTATGATGCGGTGCACCCACATCGTCACCACCATGCATATACACACACTCCAAAACAAGGAAAACAAGAAATGATGTATCAGTTCGCACCTTACAGAGGTCAGCTACTTAGAAGTGTAGAAATACTAGAACATTGTTATCAGTAATTGGCGGAGGTACTTTTCTGACTTTCTTCATATATCCACGTAGGAAACTCAACTCTGCTTACAAGAAAAACCTGTAAAAGTTTGGTTAAGAAGTTGATGTGTATGCAGAACTTACAATGGAACTTTATCCTTTTGCTCTTGAAATATCAGAAAACAGTAGCTTTTCTAGCTTCAGCCATGATACAGATCCTAAGGAAAAGAGTGATATTTTTCCTGAGGTCTGGTCTTTCAAATCCGTATACTCAGACTTTATATATCCTTTATGTATTTCCCTCACTCCTAAATATTTTGGTTTATTTTATCTTCACTTTTAATCAAAGACACGAATTATATATTTTACCCCCATCTGAGTGGATACCAGGATAAATACTAGGGTGAAATATGTAGTTCCTTTTTCAGCAGAATAGCTTGCAGAATTTGTTCCTTCACCTTTTTATCACAGCAATATCACCTCTACATATTATGTTATTACACTACAAAATGATAAAGAACTCCAAACAGTATTTTTCAGAACTATTTGTGCCTAACATAACATATCACTCATATCATCTTATATATATACATATATATAAAAAAAAAAAAAAAAAAAAGGTATGCTTTTATCTGTCCTCAGTCATTCACCCATCTCAGACTTTTCTTATAAGGTAAATTCCAATTACTATGGGCAGCTGCAGAGAATTTTTGTCTGGAATAGAAATACTTTCCAATAAACCATCCCAAAATCATCTTTCATCTACAATTTACTATCTAACATATACAAACAAGAAAACATAGAGTGAAACTTGTCCAAGATGATTACAAACACAAATAGATTTAAAATAGCTCGAAAGACTTTACAACTAATAACATGCCCTCATCTGTATAGAAAACAGTTGTTGAAAGTCAAGGGATCACATGCAAGAAAATCATGGTGTTGTGGAATTGTGGAAGATCCAAAATAATTCTTCTTCCAAAAAATACCAGGTGCCAAAACATTTGGCCTTGCAGTCACTGCTTTGAAACTTGTCAACACACAATTACTCAGTGAAACCAGGACTTAATTCTTACTGATCTGCCTATTAGCCTAGCATGGGGATGAGTTAATCCACAACAAATCTGAAAACATTTCTTAAGTCACCTGTTGCTAATACTATATAGGAAATTCCACTATGGAGTTTCCGCGCTTTCCACTAAAGCTCAAAAATACCATCACTCCCCTTGGCTAAGTCAAATTCTGTACGTCACTTAGGGCCAGTTTCCAAAATATGCTGAAGTAAAAGGAAAGATTTATCCCAATGAGCTATGGCTCAGACTTTTAGAAGGAAGTAACCAAAGTAAATTAAAATCCTATCAAACACATTTTAATCAAATTTGCATTTCACAGAGGTTTGAAATGCAGTATTATTTAATACTGTAAAGCAACTTTATTACCTTAGTGCTTACAATGAGCATCTCCATTCTTATTGCTGCACTGGGCATTTCAGCAGGATTGACCTGATCACAGTGGAATAGAAAATAAGGTTGGTCAGAACTAGATGTGTGGTATGAAATGTGTGGTATGAACAAAACCAGCAAAGCAACAGTTAGTAAGGGTGTCGGAAGGCTTAGCAGGAAAAGGCATTTGTTAAAAGCCATAGCAGAGGTGAAGGTACTGGAGGAGAAAAAAAAAAAAGCACCAGTCTACTGTTCACAGGGGCATCAGCAATGCTACAGAAGTGTCAGGTGGTAGTGACTAGGAACTAGGGTGGGAGACAAGCACACATGCTGGCAAATAATACAAGATAAAGATTGACATGTCATGGGGAAAATTTATGGATAGGTTATTCCACTCAGATAATAAAATAAAAATTATATTATGGATTGGCAACAAAAGATTTTAATTAAATTACAGGTGTTTGGCTTAGGTTGTTTTTTAGAACACTATAAAACACTATAGAAAAAAAGCGCTTTTTTTTTCTGATGTATATCTGTACAAACAAATATGCCGCTACAACAGCATGGAAAATTTACACTGAGATGTTTCTCTTTGTTCCTTAACAGACTGTATATCTGCTTTAATAGACTGTAAATTTCTGTTGTATAAATTGTTTATATTCATGAAAAAGTATCTAGGTAGGTGCAGGTGGAATATATCTCAGGTGCATAGAGAAGGAAGCAGGACAGATTAATAAAATTAAGCTACTATTACTTGGCTTTTCTCATCTCCACTCATGCTAACCAACACACCCTGTAACGATACCAACCAGATATTATCCATGCTGCACATAGTGTGAGTAGCATAGAAAAAGGCTAAATGGGCTGTCCGTTTCTACAGAGAAAATGCCAGAGACTGAATTTATAAGCAGGACTTTTTTAGCTCCTTGTACAGTTCTTAAAAACCTGGACTGACTAGCCATCAACATATATATTTTTCCTGTAAAACTGTGCAAACTGAAAGCTCACAGGTTTTGCTGCATTAGCAAGTTCATCTCCTCAACCTCTCACATGCAGCCTGAAGCCTCTTAATTAAGATTCAGGAGGACCAAAGCTGCTGGTGCTCAGGGTCACTGGGCAGCACCGAACCGAAGCCTGGTGCTCTGAAGAGGAACCCTCTGGTCAGACGATCTGCTCATTAGGGAGTCAGGAGGGTCCAGGGGTACTGCCAGAACATGGGTCATGGCTTTTCACAACCTTTTTCTGTACTGGCACATCAAAATTTAGGAGGCAAACTGCTGAGGGGTTCTGCCATTTGGTGGTGTGCCTGCTTTGCATCAGACTCCCACACTTACACCCAGCAGTGAGAATTTCTGTCCCTGTCAATTACTACAGTAAACACTCTTAATGGTGTTTCAACTGGTTATGACCTGATATTTTTCAGGCACATATATAGGAAAAACAGGATCTTCCTAATACCAGCTCTCTCTGTGTTTACACAGCAGGGAGGGTAACTACTGAATGTATGTGACAAAATAAATATTATTATCCTTGCCGTTGTGAAAGAAATTACTTAAATGCGAGATCAATAGAAATTTGTTACAAATGCCTCGTAAGATGATTTTAAAATCAGGATAAGCATTTATAGAGAGCTAAAACAGTGAACAACAAATATATAATGAGAAATATTTAATTATCTTATGTGGGAGGAAGGTTAGACATTAAGAATTTTCTGTAAATATTTGTGAGCTGTGTAGTGACTAACATTAAAATATCAAAATGACAGCTGAAGTCTTATATTAGCACATCAGCAAGCAGAGGCAGTGTATAAATATGACTGCTAGGATGTTTGAGGATACTTAGAGGCTGACAGAGGTAGCAATACAGTTTTAATGAATGTACTCAGTAAGACATTCTGGCATTCAAAAATTGTGTATTTTAAATAATAACAAAATTTATGCCCAGACCAGTACAAAACAAGGCTTGCCCCCTCCCCTTAAACACTGCATCTTTGAGGCCAGTCTGGTTATGATATAGCTGTGCTTTAGCCTCCAATCACTTAGCTGTTTCAAAGGTAATATTGTACCTATTTCGCTTATCAAATGATAATGCTCTGCTTAGTGACCTTATGTGTCGAGGATTAAGACAAAGTGGATATAGTCTCCTGGGGCAATAGCAGAAATCACCTTCCCTTCTCCTTTCTCACGTTCTACATGAAACCAATAATCAGTCTCACAGCATATAACAATTAAGAACAGTATTTTACAGAAACTTGATTAAAATGACACAAGTTGGGAGGAGGAGTAAAGGAGACAAAAATGAATTTGCAATTGCCAGAGGGAAATGTATTAACTTTGGTGAGATTTTTAGGAAGTTGCTTTTTAATGCATCCAGACACTTCTTTTGATGTCCCGTGCATCCATCCACCAGCTCTGTTTCCCTGTTCACTCTGACTGACAACTACCTAGAAACAACAAGAGCTCCCATCCAGGGCATGCACTGAATATTCAGTGTGAAAAAAAAAAATAAAAAAATTGAGAGGCAACAAGAAAGGAAAGATCATGGAAGAGAGTAATATAGAGAGGAAACTTGTTAGAAAAGCACCTCATCTTAGTATGAATTTAAGACATGCCTGAGGCTTGCAGCCAGACAAGGAACCTGAGAAATGCTCCAGTGTTGAGTAATAAAGATTGTTGGGGTTTTTTAAAATTGAATATTAAATCCTCAGCTGAAGCTCTGCGGTGACATTCACCATATTAACACCCAAATACTTCAAAAATTTAATGTATTTCAATTTTCTTCCATAACTCTTCATTAGTCAGAGTTTGCATAGAATAAAACAAGAGTTTTGGTTACCGATGACAGAAGAAACAAAAGTGATGCTTAGGGAGGGATGTGGCAGGAAAGAGAAGAGCATGACACCTACCAAGAGATTAAGACAGAGCCAGAATCTCCCCTTCTACCAGCTTGCCCCGTGCTTTGAGAAGCACCACATCTTGCCATACTCCAAGCCATCTTTACAATCTTGGCTCAGGGCTGGGGCATAAATTCAGGTGAGATGCCCAAGACTATGGGGAGGGCAGGGGACTGCTGCTTAAGGGGAAAGGGCCACCTATCTAGGGAGAAAGGGAGAGCAGGTAGAAAGGGTGAAGGCCTTGAAGGTGGCAGCGCAAGAGCTGGATGAGTTGCTGTCGCCAGGAGCAGCACTAGGGTTTTTCACCAGGAAAAGCAGCAGCCATGAGTCCCTATTTCTCCCACAAAGGAATGAGGAAAGGGAGAAGATAAATATTTCTTATAAGGAAAATATCATGTGACAAAGAAAAAAGAAGCTACTCTGCAGAGTTTCTTTTTTTTTTTTTTTTTTTTTTTTTTCCATATTTCCTCACCGGTTTTCTTGGCCAGCAGCTTGGTTTTGTATACATTTTCTCCACCAAACCACTTCACTCTTTTTGGAGTATACTGAAGGGCTCTTGCTCTTCAGAGGAGTTAGATCACAATAAGGACCAGTCCTATGCACTGAGTGAGGAGGTTTTCCCCTCAGACCGTTGCCTGGTTCCTTTCTTTCATCCTCTTCAAATCACACATTTCTCTCTGCATCATTTTCCATTTCCAAACGGTAACTACAGCCTCTAGACACCAGGAAGCATCAATGATGGGTAATGCTGCAGGCAGCTTGGGAACCCAAATAAATCAACACACTGATGCTTTGTCTTGTTCTTAAGGCATAGAGGAAATAGCTTTCAAGAAGGTATTTCTGATCTCAATAAAAAAGTCAGAACAGTCTAGCTAAATTATTTGCCTATCTCATTTAGGCTAAATTGGCTTAGGTTTCAGCCAAAACTTACAAACTGTGGTGTTTTGGGTTTTTTTTTTAATGCTCTAAACTTTATATTTTGCTTTGATAGAAATGAAACATACCTCAACAATTCAGAAACACTGGGATAATTATCTGTTTTATTCATAAACTGTATTGAAAGTAATTAGCAAAAGTCATGGAAGATGTACTGAAGGCTGATATGCACAAAGATATAATCCCTGGCTCAAGAAAATCTAGAGAAAAATTTTTTTCTCTGTTCTTAGACTTTTCCCCATAGATCTTCTGGCCAGTGCTGGAATCAGGATACCAGGCTAGATGGATCTCCACTCTGATTTAGTACAACTGTGCTTATCTTCCTAAAACACAGCAAAACATCTGATAAGGTCTGACAGTAGGGAGACACGTGGGCTGTAGTTAGTGATTAACTAAAGCTTCGGTTTTACTGGACAAGTCTGGTTTTGATCGTTATATTATTTGCTCTACAACCAGGTTGTCCACATATGTTCCGGTTACTAGTACAATGAAAAGGCTTTATAAAAAACATCATAAAGTGGGAGGGAATGCCAATCACAGCAGCAGTAAGACCAGTCAAGCAGTCCATTCGCACACAGTGGAAAGCCTGGCACAATATGTGAGGCTGCAACCCTCCACTTATTAAACTCAAATATAAGAAGCCAAGCCCTGCATCACATTACAGAGGGTCACCACTCCACCAGGGAGCCTTGTCATTTCAAACAAGCTGAAAGTTTGGTTGGCCTACCATTCTGCTGTCTTCTGTAAATAAATGCCATATAACATGTCCATCTAGAGCTTCCAACTTATTTGTCATAAAACAGTCCTTTATATCAGCTGTGAATTCTCTTACTCTCAATTTAGAACTGTGTTGAGCATGTGTCCTACCTGTATGCATGACTACACACTTTTTCTGGCTGGCAGAGACTTCCTAATCTGACACAAAGAAGAAAAAGAATGAGTTTTCTCCTCCTTCTAAAGTATCAGCTTTTAATGCAAATATCTAGGCTTCACCTGCAAATGCAACTTAGTAGGAGAAAACAAATAAAGAAAGCAAGAGTCCCCTCCCTTCCTTCTGCTTCCCCTAGACTCCTTTTCAGCAGCACCTGGAAGAGGTTTAACCTTTTGTGTCCCCCTGAGTTACTATAAAAAAACAACACACTTGTATCAGAGTAGTTAAGTAACCAAAGTTATGCAATTTTTTTTCAGAATTATGTCTTCAGTTTTCATAATAAAGCAGCTGCTGCACTCACATCTGCTGCTGGAAGTCTAGCCAAACTCTGGAGAAACTGCAGTAGATACCTAAAAGTTCAGAGGATCTAAAAACATGCAAAGAATAAAAGCACAGGGGAAAGATGCTTGTAAACTTGCATAGAAAATTAGAAAAAACATTTCCATTGTGCAAAAATCTTTTTTAATTAAAAAAAAAAAAAAGAAAAAAAGGAAGAGCTTGTCTAATAAGAAACCTACTCTTAGCTTTTATTAGACTGTCACTGAAGTCCTTAGGCCAGTGCAAATAGACAGAATGTGGGGAAAGATCTTGTCAGAATTTAGGGTGCTTTCTGTGCAGCTAAGCACCAACTTTGGCATTGTATTAGGGTTTAATGGAAGGCAAGAAATGATTAACTTTTATATGCCATGACTCAGTTTCTTTCAGCTATACTGTTACACCAGGACATCTACTTCTGAAGAAGTTCTGTTATACTGAGTCATGGTGTGCTTTGGTACAGCATGCTAAAAGGTTCATATCATGTTATACCATAGCTTTTCAGGGAAACTACTGCAAGACAAGTATGAGATACCTTTTAAAATACATGCTATAGGTGTGTTACATAGCAACAGTCAAAGGGCAAATTCCATTTTGAGTTCTTATTTTGAATCATACTATCATGCATGCTTTCTGGTTTCAGTGTACAGTTTACTTCCATGCCCAGCTCTATCTTGGCCACAAAAGCTTTCTTGAGAATATGAGCAAGAATCCATACCCAATACTGTTTTTTTCTGTCCTTATGCCTTATGGGCTTGTCCTGGATACATCATGCAAACCCCTGTAGATAAATATTTTTGCCTCATATGAGCACACAGACATTAGATATTCTTGAAAAAAAAAAAAAAGCATGTATGTGTCACATCTATCACAAGCATTTGCATGTACATAGGTGCACACATGCAACTGCATGTTGGTTTAATTGACATCAGTGTTCTAACCTGTAACAAGTTGATGCTCTGATATTTGGATCCTTATAACCACCCTGACATTTTTAACAGCACCAGCAAGAGTCACTGTGACACTGCAGTCATACTCCCTCCTCCTGCCCTACATCCCAATGACCCTGCCCTCCACCTCCAATGGATATTATGTTCTCAACTTTAGTCCTCATGCACTCACACTAGACTCAGGGTATAGAGATGCATGTGGTTCACATTAACATCCATGTCACTTTCAATGGCAGGGTCAAGAAACACAATGAAATCCAGGCAAATTCTAGGTTGATTTAATTTTGGCTACTCCTCGCTGCTGGAGCTAGGCAGACCCTGGCCTCACTCAAGTCCCTGTAGAACCAAAAGATATTAGGGCAATTCACTTTTTTAATTAAACCATTAATTCCACTTGGCTTTCCTGTTTTTACATCACCCAGTAGGCACTGATCCTTTCTGAATACAGTTCCTATTCTTCTGCACATCTGGGCAGCACAGTGGCGTCATGCATTCAGCATCCAGCTGCCAAGAGAGACTAACCTTGCACACATCTTCAACTTATCTCTGGTTGGAGCCCCAGAGTGAGAAAGCAGATCTACTACAACTCCTGAAGTTATGAATACAGGTTTCTGACTTCTCAGTAATATTTTAATGTGTTTGCATCTGTTCATTGTCTGAAAAGAGTGCTACTGAGACAGTGGGCCCCCATGATGAGGGTCTAGTCCTTCAGAAGGTGCTGCAACATACAGGCAGCAGGAGGGCAGCTTTGAAGACTGGACTCTTCAAATGAGAGATCAAACTATAGGAGCAAGCTAATGATCTTAGGAAAGAGATCTGACAGGCCATTTAGGAATGTCAATAGAAAGTCCAAGAAAACAAATGTTATTTTAGTTGATTTCATTAATCTTGTCCCAAATTTTGCTTCCTAAAATCCAGCACAATTCAGAATGGCAAGTGCTTTATCCACATGACAACGTAATAAGAAAATTACCACTCAGGCTTAGAAAACAAGCTTTTTCCATTTTCTGACATGCATTTATCCAGAAGAAATCATGCAGTATCTGAAATTACGTAGGCCTTATCTTGAAAAAAAAATCTTATTGAATCACAGAAGCTGTCAATACAGTTTTAACCTTTGAAGAAACACTTTCATTTCAAGGATAATTCTTGTGGTGACCCATAAAATGAATATTCTAGAGTTCTACTACAGGATCTAATGTTCTCTAAAATTCTCACCCCTTCTTATAGTAAGTCATTAGTTCAAAGAACAGCATTTAACCTAAATGCTATGACAACAAAAAAATACTAATATAATATGCAAGTTATCATCTACTTTTAACAAATCAAAACTCAAAGTCCTATTCCTATTTGATAGCATAATATTAAATAACTCATTTGAAAGTTCCAGCATCCGGATACTTGGCTTTGCCTTCTTGCAATATATTTAATATTTCTAACTTTTAATTAAGTTACCTAAAGAAGAAACTAATGCCTAGACAGAAAAGATAGTTCAGAACCAGAAAATGAATATGATGTTTAGACCACCAATATATGCTTAAAATTTCCTTGGGTGAAGATGAGAATGGTCTATCTTGCCTATTCTTCTGCTAATACATTTTTTTCTTGTCATGAATTACTTGTCCAGTTTAACTCAAACTATACAAGTTACTTCTCTGTAACCTTCAGAAATTACTGTTTGGAATTACTTGCAGATGTTTATCCTTGGTTTTATTTTGCTCAGTTTTAGCCTATTATCCCTATTCAAGCTTCTCCCTCTACTCATGTAAAGTATGAATATAACTACAGCTATGTAGACAGTATTCTTTCACAAAGATTTGTGCAAACAAAAAGTCATTCAAATGAGTGAGAACTTATTACACACTATAATAATCAGTACAAGTTGCCTCACAATACTAAAGCTGATTGACTTATTCATCATCAATAAGATACCTGATGAAGAAAGCCCAGTTTTTGTTCACAAACCATTTGCAAATTGGTTGTGATTACTGTAGATCTATCAGTGAGTTCTTTGACAAATTCAAATAAAAAAATCAACCTATTTGTCAGAAAACTATTCACTATTGCCTATCTGTCATTTAAAGTTATGATTGGTGGCCTATATTACACATCATTTATGCAGCGGGACAAACAACATAGGGAATGCGAGTCAACAGAAAACATTCCTCAGGTACAAGTTTGTAAATGAAAACTCACTCAGGTGAAAACACATGAAACTTCTCACAAGTAATCCACTAGTGACCTGAACACCCAGAGCTAATGGAGACACACAAACAGCAGCAGAGTGTGCTTTATCGGAGTCTGTTGATGAAACGTTCTCAAGACCTTCTTTTTACTAATGCTGCAGAAATACAGAGGAGTCTAAATTTTCCACACCCTTTATTATAATGTAAAACAATAGAAAGTTATTCTTTATGACTGTGAGGAAAACAATGAAAAGAGCACATTTTAATGCATCAAAAGATAAGTATCAACATACGGCATAGGGTTTATGAGGAAAACATTTCAATCAAATGGATGTAGTTCATTAAACCACAAAAAACAGTACTCTGAAATGAGGCTGATCATGTGGAAGGACACCATCAAAGCAAAAAAGAATAATTTCCAAGAGCAATTGCATGTCTTAAAAGTTGTCTTGATAAACTAGGTCTACCCTACAATCAGAGCTATGATTATACAGCTCATATAATCCATAATATCTTTATAACCGAGCTAGCACTGATATGACAGTGAACTAACTGCTCGTGAGCTGTAGGCACCACAAGGGACTTGCTGCACTTAATGAGGTAGCCAGTTTATATCCCTCCTTGTTCCTCCACACATGGGGGTACCAGCTTGTGCTATCATTCCATTCCAACTGCAGGAGTCAATGCATCTCCCTGCATTTTACACCAGAGAAATTTATTTCCATTTTTTTTCCTGTAACAAAAGTCAAAGCAAAGAGATTAAGCCCTTTCTCAGGAAATTGGGGATTATAAAAAGTTTAACACAAATGGAAAAGATTTCCGCAGTCTCTGTCAATTTTAACAGTTTTCTGTATTTTTGCAAGGGTAAACTTTTGATTGAAATGATGGCCTAGCAGGTTCTTGTTCTACAGTCTTTTACAGGAAAATTCAGCATCATGCTGAAGAAATAGAAGGAAGATATTGAGCAGCTGTTCACCTGCCATCACATCAACTATTCAGAAAATATGTCCCTCTCCCTCCCCCTTAACTACAGATCTTCTATGCAGATATATCTACCAACCAACAGCAAAAATATGTCAACAATTACTTCTTAAGTGCTTGTAGGCACCAGGTTAAACAGGAAGCACTCCTTCAAAGTTATTACTGAGTTGCCAATATAAGAATCAGTCTAATTACAGTCTAATTGTCCTCCACTATGTCCATATGTATTAAATACTGCTGCTTCGCCAAGTAAAAAGGTGTGTACCTGCAATCTGCAGGTTTTGAACACCGTAAGTTGTCATCACTGCAAAATGAATAATAGTATGAGACTCTTCTCAGAGACAGCATATACCAATTCAGCTATTCACTTGACTCACTCACACCTACAAAACATTAAACAAGTATCTGAAGGCCCCACCATACACATAGGCAGATAAGACATTTCTATGTAATTTCAAAAAAAAAGGCTTGTGACTCTGAGGACTCTATTCAGAAAAGCTGGAACTTGGGGCTTCTTGAGTAACAGACAAAATACAGTCTAATGGTTCATGAACTAATCTCAGGAACAGTTCATCTGAAATTTAGACCTTGAGCTACTGATTGCTACTGAACTAAGCATGAGCCATGTGTTATTGATGAATCAATTAAGACCCTACTGACTGAGTGCTTTAAACACTTTCAAAGTATATCTGAACAGAAGCTTAGGTCACGTTTCATTTCCTCACCTTACACAAACGTGTCCAGAGCACTCAGCCAGCAAGTCCTAGGAAACTGAAGAGTGTTTGAGGAAATGAGGCATTCACTGAAAGTGAATTGTCTACCATGAAAGTGTCTGATGCTCTGCTTGTCTGTCCCCCTGACTTTCTGTGCTGCTTTCTTTAGGACTGAATATTCCCTCAGCTCTGTGTTCTCTTTCTCCTTTTCTCTAAAACTCGTCCCTCTGGATGTTGCTGTGTCCACCCTTTTCTCTGACCATCCCTCCTCAGCATGATTTCTCTGGCTCACTCCCCATATTTTGATCCTCCTGTAAAACTAGGTCAGCCCTTCTGTCCACGTCCACCAGTACTTGGAGTACAATTTGCAGTTGCTGGCTACTCTGCACACATGCAGTCAGTCAGTCACCACAGTTGGTCCTGTATCCTGGAGGAGCTGAGATGCTGCCACGCTGCGAACAAGCGACTTCTTGCTGACTATTGACTCATAAGGCACCACAAGCTCCCCAATCCACCACCACTTCGCACTCAAAAGCATCACAGCTGAGTCTGAGAAATATTGATCTTACAACAAGCTGTGGCAAATACCAGATGCTTCAGAGAAACAAAACACCCTGTATGGGCAAATACGCCAGAATTTGCTGTGATTAGATGGACAAAACCTACAGTTAAAGGCCAATTAAATGACTGTTCTGAAAACAAGGTGCAGAAGTTCACCCTACCTTGAAATATATTTCAGCAATATCAGGTTTGGAAAGAGCTTCCTCCTTGTGGAGGAAGTAAAAGAGAAAAGCTTCACAACACTGCTTATCTACAGACATATCCGGGAAGACAAGGATTTTGTTCATTTTGTTTAGCGATGACTTACAGCAGTGAATCCTGCCTGGATTTTCATTTTGAGCTACAAATTGATCTCCCCTGTGTCCATTACTAGGCATGCTTCTACCATGCTATTTCTACCACATTTTCTGTTTCCTTTCTAAACTGAAAGAACATGTCTTACTTGTTTTAAATGTCTAAACCACAGGAATTAAAGAGTCTTCTCTCATAAAGCTTATCACCTACCTCTTATCACCTCCTTACCTTTTCATATTCTTATTTATTTACAAAAATGAGTCTACCAGAGCCAAACACAATATGATCAGTAATGAAAGTTATTGCATTACTATCGCTTGCATTCTCTGTACTACCTTTTTCACAAAACCATGTTTTCTATTTTATTTTTGGTCACTTCTGATTTGTCCTGAGAGACACCCAGAACAAACAACTGATAACATTTCTTCTTCTTGAAAATAAATCTTTTAATCATTTCATTTGACTTTAATTTGTAATCCATGACGGCACTTCAGGTGAGTAGCTTTTTAACAACTTTATGAGACACTATGTCAAAGGCCTTTAAAAGTCCAAATAAATCTGTTATATTAACCTCCAGGGCACAAGAGGAGTTAAATCTCCTCAGCATTTTAAACAGTGAAGGGACTTCTTTATGAATCTAATTTTCATAAGCATATTTCAGATAATACTTCAAATAATATTTTAAAAATACAAAAAAAAAATATTGTCTTTTCAATTCCATTCCCATATATTAAACTCTTAAAGGTAACTGAGTGATACCAGTATGAACTGATACTGATAGAGCATTACACTTGTACGTTTTTCATTATTAATATTTCTAACATATTGTTGACTCCTTACACACCATCACTGTGATACATGTTCTTTTCTTCCTCATATAAAATAACAGATGACATTCTTAATTTTTTCCAGAAAAAGTTATTATTTTTGTACAGAACACCATTTATTGACTCTGCCAGGTGCTGCAGATCAGGTAAAGGAAGAATTAGTAGTTTAGTCAAACTCTTGTATCACCAGTGGTTCTCTGCATCATTACTTCTAGTATTGGTTTTCAGCAATGTTGTAGATTTTATAGCAAAATTCTTTTTTCTGTCTCAGACTGATGCACCCTTATTAATTGTTAAAATGTAGAGAAGAGTTTCTTCTATTAAAAGTTCTGCATGTCACCCTTATTTCTTTAGTTAGAACAACTAACAGAGACTGATGAGATTTGGTGTCCTTATATCTCAGCCTCTCTCCCACATATCCAGAAAGATACTCCACGGATTTCTGTTTCAAAGAGCTGAGTTTTGTTTTCTCCCCTTATTTATGCTCCTGTCTCTGAGACAAATGAACAAATGAGTCACAAAACCAAATTAGTTAAATGAAATGAATAGACAAATGGAAAAGAAAAGCCATCCATAAATAAGAAATCACTGATCAACATCATGATCATTTAAACTTTGGCAGCCCCTCTGAGATGTATTTGTAGCCAGAAGGAAAGATAGAACAAAATAAAAAATTAACTAGTCTCTGTTGCTGGCAGGAAACAGTGAAATTAAATTGCAGAGTGTGTTAGCACTGAAAATCAAGTCACGCTGACAAAACAACCACCGTCTTTTTGTGATAGTAGTTATTGTAGTGACAAGCACTCTTACAAAAACTTTCCAAATTCTGCACTCAAGTTTGAAGTCCTTATTTTCAGTCAATATGGGTCTGCAGGTACTTTCATATCCGGAATGTAACTAAATAAAGCATTTAAAACTTTTGGTATCAAGCAACAAAATAACTTTCCAGACTTAATTAGCTGTCTTGCACTTGGAGTATTAGAAGAAAAAAAAAAAAATAAATGGTATCAGTAATCTGGTGGGTTTATCTGCAGTTGAACAGTCAGTAATTATAATTTTTCCTTTTGATACAATACCAGCACTCAAACATTCCAATGGATGTGTTTCTGACCATCACCATTCCTTACCATTTTGTATCCACCTACTTGCTACACACCTTCTCTTGGATGATTCATCATCAACTACAAGCAGCCAAAGCAGAAATCTCAGTGCTCCCCACATTATATGATACTGCTGAAAACTGAACATAACACTCCCTGTCACTCATACTGCTGCTGCTGCATGCTGCATCACTGGGTCTTCACTCCTACCAGACATGCAGTAACACAGTGACAGCAGACTTGTCAGCCCTTCTGTCTCATCCACTCCTCTAGGAGACATCTGTATGTGTTGTGCTATATCTCTCCAACCAAAGGAAAATTTCATCTTTCAAAGCAATTTTTCTTCCCAATTGAGGTGTAGATACCCCATCCCTGGAAACATTCAAGACCAGGTTGGACAGGGCTCTGAGAAACCTGATCTAGTTGAAGATGGCCCTGCTCATTGCAGGGGGAGTGGACTAGATGACCTTTAAAGGTCCCTTTCAACCCAAACCATTCTATGATTCTGTGATTCTAATAACACACCGGAATTTATCCCTTAAACCTTCCACTGAGTCTCAGTGTTTCAGTAAATCTAATTGGTACTTCCACTAGATGCTTGACTCTTGTCTCTTGACATGCTTCTCCCTTGCTTTCCTGTTCTACCAGAGTCAGATCATGCTACCATATGCTCCAGAAGTGTCTGAGCTTCCCACCCAGAAGCTACTTCAACACTGAATTCCCTAATCAAAATAAACACATATATCTTTCTTTTTAATCCAAATGACTGCTCAAAATCCATCTTTGCTGTTCTGCTTATAAAAAAGTCAGATAATTAATGATGGCTTGAGGCACAAATGAGGCCATCTACCAACTTATGACAACAGTTAAACAGTGCAAATGTGTATAATCTCAAAACAGATTTATTTTATTATCTCCTTTGCCTCTCTTTTCAGGTCACATATTTCCTTAAACTGTGCATGTTTATATAGCACTTAGAACAGTGGGGTCCCAATCTTGACTGGGACCCCTGGGTGACAAACATGACAAGCATTAAGTAATAATATTACACATCCTTAATGTTGATGCAGATAATAAGGTCTTTAGAAGAACAGGAAATTTCATTACATAACATGACAAATGTGATCAGCCAAAATTGTGCTCCAATTGCTTGCATACATCACAGTATTGTCTTCTGAAAAGCTATGCTCATCAAATCAAATGTCTAAAATCCTAAATACTGGACCATATATGTAGGTACACAAATATATGAGCACAGATGACTCACATTATCAATCTTCTCTTCCTAATGTTTGTTTTCCTTGTAAGCAATTTTTATATCTATCACAAAAAAAACCCTATGTTAATCCAAAGAGAGGGGCATGAGTTACATGACTGGTAAGAGTAATCCAAGAGTCTTGGACATGTAGTCCAAGAGCCAGTTCTCTTATTAAAATATAATCACTGCTACAAAGAGGTTCAAAAGCTCTTTCAATATCAGAGATCTTTTGGAGGACTAAGATTCAGGATGAGTCTCACCACTAGCAACCTACCAGCCACTATGAACATTTGTCATGCTCACATTCCCACTGAGCTGGTCATGCCCTGGCACTGGAGGGACATGTCCCCAGGGGTCAGGGCACCTCTGCCCAGGGCCAGCCTTCTGCTCTGAGCTGTTCCTACCTCACTGTGTGAGTGATCACTAACTCAGTCTTCACTCCCTTGGAAGGAGAAAACAGAGTAATGGCAGTAAGGAGGCAGTGCTGTGCATGTCTATGTCATACCCTAGGTCAGCCCATGCACTAGTCACTGATAAAGTGTGAAGTGAACTGCTGAGCAAGAGCAGGTTCTACACATACTCCTCTCACCTCCATCAGCACCCTTGGCACTGAGCTGATACATACTCCCTGTGCTTCATCTGTCTTACATCATGGATCTTGCACACATGGCTGCACAAATCCCAACACAAATGCCAGCCATGCTGGGCTTCATTTTGCACTTAAACAGAAAAGATAGAAACCACTAAGAGCAACATAATGTTTGGGGAACTCTCCCATGACCACCCCACCCCCAGTGCTCATGGAACGCTGCCAGGCTGAGAAAGCAATTGACCCACATCTCCCACTTCCAGGGATAAACGGTTTTATGTCAAAGAGCATCACTACTCTTCCTTCTTAGCTGCTACATTTTTAAATGAAATATCCACAGCTCCTCTACTTCATCCTGCACTCAGTCCATGGGCACCCAGGTGGACTAAGAACAATATTAGAACAACCTGGCCAAGTCGATCTGAACAGCACAGACCACACATTCACTGTGCTCATGAATCCTGAAATGCTTACACATGAGATTGTTATGGCAGTAGTAGATTTAAACCCCTGCATGTCCTTCACCACTCTCCAATTTCTAGCTGACACTCACTCTCCTTCTACCACTGATTAGTATACCTGTATAGAGGATAGACCGTGCAAGACAAAAACAAGAGAAAGTATGAGTTACTACATAAAAATGGACTGAATATTTCAGACTTTGTTTTTCTTTAAGTAATAGCTGAAGTAGCTTAGTTTAGATATTTCATTTGAAAGTGCACAGACACAGGTTTTGTCTTTGACATTAGCTAAGGACATCAGGATTATTAAGATTTTAAGACTGATATTTATAAACCTTGATCAGGGACATCATCATTGTCTTCTGTCACTGAGGCTGTGCCTCACTTAAGCTTTGTTTTGCACAGCTTAGCTTTAAACAAAAGCCAAAGTACTGATGTAACACTGTGATCATCTTCCTCAGAGCAAAACCAAAAGACTTTTCAAAGGAGATCTGAGACACCCCCTCTTTGAGACCTGACACTGATGCTTTATAATATAACTCAGCTGCAGATAAGCAAGTTTTAAGTCAAGGAGGGGCATCCTCCTGCTGCATTTGTTACAGTTGGCAGCTGTTATCATTACAGATAGGAATGTAATAACTGCTGAATTGTAAATATTAGCTAATCCCCTCCCCAAAGTTAAAACTAGGAGAAATAGCCATAATTACCAGTAAAGTTTCTTTGCCTGTTTCCTGCCCAGTTGCTTAACTTTTATTATGGCATAAAAGAGAAATTACTTGATTTCACCACTGCATTACACATGCTTTACTGGAGCTCCGTTCTGCCTCAGGCATGGCACAAGTTTAGCTGAATTATTCTCAGGAAATCTATGAAATAGATTATCCGTATGATGAAAAAAAGAGGCATGGAGAGAAGCAGCCAACAAGTGTGCCTAACCTTGCATTCTCCATCTGCAGAGTCACCCAGCTGCCTGCCATGAACTGCATCCTTAGAGCAAACCTTCAGTGCTGCTGTTAGTAATGCTGCTCTCATTCACTCAGCTCTGATGGGCACTGCAATCATTACAAAAAGATTGTCCTATCTTCTTTATTTTAAGCATCAGTCTTCCAGCATTTTCACATTTCCATGGAGGAACCTTTCCAATTTCAGGTGAAATGAGATGCTGCTACTAAGACAATCTGACAGGAGCACTCAAAGGATACTAAATATCTGAGTTACACCTGGGGGAGATGTTAAAATATGCCAACTACCAAAATGGACTATACTTGCTGGCACCCTGCACTTCAGAAAAAAAAAAAAATTTGATGTTGTGTTTTTGATAAAAAATTGTTAGCTTAGAATGAGCAAAGACAACAAAGAACAAGACATTTAAAAGTTTGTATTACAAATGTTTATTTTCGGTTCTCTTACACACAACCATTCACTGAGCAGCATCAAAAAGAAGAGGTTAAATGCTCAGTGAAATGACAGAAGCTAAGCATAAAAAGTAAAGACCCATGATGCATAGAAAAGAATTGGGAGGCTTGGTTTTGAAATGGTTTGTATTACTCATGAGCGACAAAACCTCAGGAGAATTTTACAGGTCACTCTAGGTGTCAATTAGAGCGCCATGTCCCCAGATACCAACACCTTTTGCATCTTTCCACCTGTATTGCTGCATTTCCTTAGTGCCACAGGTCTAAAAAAGGCTCAGAAGAAAATTAAATTGTAACCCCTAAAACAGAACCTAAGTCAAACCAAGCACCATTTGGTTCTGGAAGTAACTCTTACTGGGAACTTCACCCACCTAATGATCTTCTGGCCCAGATAAATTTGGAGCAACAGGCCAAAGTGGGTTTATACTAGTGTTATAATTGTTCCTTCCTCTGACAAGTGTTCATCTATTTTAAGGTGTTTTCTTGCAGTTCAGTTCATTATTGAGATTCAAGACTGTGAGCTCATGACCAAACATCCCAACCACAGCACTGTTAATGGTCTTGTCTTACCACAGGTGCTGGAAGCTGCTCAGGTAGTGTGTCAATAAATCTGGCAGGGAAGCATTTATGGCCAGAGAGGCACAAGTCAAATGCAGAATGAGAATTAAGACTAAGCACATAAATATCTGTCGTGGTTTGAGATCAGAGAGCAACTGAGTACAACACAGCCCCTCACTCTTTTCTTCCCCCCCAGCACCAAAAAGGAGTAAATAAAACAAAAGGCTGGGTGGTTTGAGCTCAGATGGCAAGTGAACATCATGCAGTCACTTATGCCCTCCTTCCCCCCCCCCCCCACTGAAAAGGAGTAAGAAAAACAAAAGGTTCAGGAGTCAAGATAAGGACAAAGAGGGATGAGTCATCCATTACAGACATGGGAAAAAGACAAACTTGTTAAGGGAAGGAAAAAAAAGAGCATTTTAATACAGACACTAACAACAACATGTAACAGAAAGAGTGGGACCATGCAAAACATTACCAGACCTCGAAAACACCTTCCCCCACGCCTCCCTTCTTCCCAGGCTCAGGTTTCACAGAATCAAAGAATTGTCTAGGTTGGAAAAGATCTTGAAGATCATCCAGTCTAACCATTTACCTAACACTGACATTTCCCAACTACACCAGATACCTCAGCGCTGTGTCGACCCAACTCTTAAACACCTCCAGGGATGGGGACTCCACCACCTCCCTGGGCAGCCCATTCCAACGCCTGACAACCCATTCTGTGAAGAAATGCTTCCTAATGTCCAGTCTAAACCTTCCCTGGCGCAATTTGAAGCCATTCCCTCTTTTTCTATCACTTCTTACTTGGTTAAAGAGACTCATCCCCAGCTCTCTGCAACCTCCTTTCAGGGAGCTGTAGAGGGCGATGAGGTCTCCCCTCAGCCTCCTCTTCTCCAGACTAAACACCCCCAGTTCCCTCAGCCGCTCCCCGTACGACCTGTGCTCCAGACCCTGCACCAGCTCCGTTGCCCTTCTCTGGACACGCTCGAGTCATTCAATGTCCTTTTTGTAGTGAGGGGCCCAAAACTGAACACA
>NW_020799097.1:55128121-55241800 GCF_003259725.1 Athene cunicularia | reverse complement strand
CAGGGGTGAGATCCCTTCCCTGTCCCTGCTGGCCACGCTATTGCTGACACAAGCCAGGATGCCATTGGCCTTCTTGGCCCCCTGGGCACACTGCTGGCTCCTGTTCAGCCGCCTGTCAATCAGCACCCCCAGGTCCCTCTCTGACTGGCAGCTCTCCAGCCACTCCTCCCCAAGCCTGTAGCGCTGCTGGGGGTTGTTGTGGCCCAGGGGCAGCCCCCAGCATTTGGCCTTATGGAAACTCCTCCAGTTGGCCTCAGCCCATGGCTCCAGCCTGTCCAGGTCTCTCTGCAGAGCCTCCCTGCCCTCGAGCAGATCAACACTCCCACCCAACTGGGTGTCATCTGCAAACTGACTGAGGGTGCACTCGATCCCCTCGTCTAGATCATCAATAAAGATGTTAAACAGGAGTGGCCCCAAAACAGAGCCCTGGGGGACACCACTCGTGACCGGCCACCAACTGGATTTAACTCAATTCACCACAACTCTTTGGGCCCGGCCATCCAGACAGTTTTTTACCCAGTGAAGTGTGTGCCCAACCAAACCATGAGCAGCCAGTTTCACCAGGAGAATGCTGTGGGAAATGGTGTCAAAGGCCTTATTAAAGTCAAGGTAAACAACATCCACAGCCTTTCCCTCATCCAATAAGCAGGTCATCCTGTCATAGAAGGAGATCAGATTTTTGAGCAGGACCTGCATTTCATAAACCCATTCTAACTGGACCTCATCATCTGGTTGTCCATTATATGACCTTTAATGTCACCTGAGATGAACTGCTCCATGACCTTCCCTGGCACCGAGGTCAGACTGACAGGTCTATAGTTTCCTGGATCCTCCTTTCTGCCTCTCTTGTAGATGGGTGTCACATTTGCCACCCTCCAGACCAATGGGACCTCCCCAGTTAGCCATGACTTCAGGTAAATCATGGACAGCAGCTTGGTGAGAACATCTGCCAACTCCCTCAGCACCCTTGGGTGTAACCCATCCGGTCCCTCAGACTTGTGTGCATCCAAGGGGTGCAGCAGATCTCTGACCACCTCCTCTTCAACTGTGCTGACCTCATTCTGCTCCCCCTCCCCATGTCCCAGCTCCTGAGGCTGGTGTCCAGGGAACAGCCAGTTCCACTGCTAAAGACTGAGGCAAAGCAGGCGTTGAGCACCTCAGCCTTTTCCTCATCCTTAGTTACCATGTTTCCTTCTACATCCAATAAAGGAGGGAGATTTTCCCTGATCCTGCTTTTGTTTTTAATGAATTTATAGAAACATTTTTTGTTATCCTTAACAGCTGTAGCTAAGTTGAGCTCTAGCCGCGCTTTGGCTCATCTAACATTCTCCCTGCATAACTTCACTACTTTGAAGACTATAAAGATGTAGTGAAGCTTTGTTCCTGATTACTTTACCACCTCTTGCAGAGCAGTGCAGGGGGCAGAGAATGGGGGGTGCATTCAGTCCTGCCGCCTTTTCTACCTCGGGTTGGGGGAACTTCTGTCATTCCTCCCCTGTCCCAGTGCAGTCCCCTCTCACAGGAGACAGTGTCCTCTGCAAACCAGCTCAGACATGAGTCCCTCCCATGGGCGTGTGGGTCACCCCTGTGTGTTGCAATTCTCCCAGAGTCATACTACAACAGCAGGATCTTCTTCCTACAGGGCCCCAGCCTTCTTCAGGTGCAGCCACCTGGGTCAGCGTGGGGCCCCCACAGGCCACAAATCAGCATCTGCTTCCCAATGACCCCCATGGGTAGCAGGGGAGACAGCCCTGCCGTCTCACCATGGGGTACAGGGGAGTCTCTGCTCTGGCACACCTCCCCCCCTTCTCCTCCTTTCTTCCATGACCTCAGTGTTCGCACAGATGTTCTCCTCACAACTCCTCCTCACAACTCCAACTCCTCCTTCCAGATTCCCCTTTTTAAATACATTACTGCAGAGACGCAGCTAATTGGCTCAGTCTTGGTGCAAAGGTGGGGCTGACTTGGAGCCAGGAGAGCTTCGAGAAGCTTCTTACAGGGGGCCATGGTTGTAGCCCCCTCCCCTGCTATCAAAAACCCCCACTGCTCACTCAAACCCAGAACAATATCACTATACCATTCATATACTATACATAATATAACTGAATGCCATTGAGACAGTGAGATCATCTCCTCGAACCATTCACTGTCTATATCTCATATACTCCAAGAAGGAACTGTAATCAACAGTGAATGCAAGAACACAAATTAGGATACTCCAGGCGGAAAAAGAACAACCTGTGGCCATGTCTGGAACAGACTTGTGCAGAAAAGACAGAGAAAGTCAGAAATCTTTTCTGAGATCTATAAGCTTCTTCCTCTGACAGACAACTAGGGATACCAAGTGCCTTCCTAGAATAAAGCATACGAGTTCATAGTTAGCCTAACAGGAAGCAACCCTGGCCCGCACAGTGGCCAAAGATGAGAAAAATCAGCCTCTGCTGAGTCCCACACAAACTTTACATGGGTTGATGCTTCATCACTGGGTCTCATCACTGTGCTCTTTACAAATATACAACCGATGTCCCTTACATATATGTTTATGTTAAAAAAAAATCCTACCTACCACTCATAATTCTCACATGTGCCTAATCAGTGTAGTTAGGCAGGAAGTTATTGAGAACTTTCTTACAGAAAACATTTATTACAAAATTCAGACACTGTTTCATAAGGTAAATAACTTGGACAGATGGAGAACTGTATTACAATGCACAACATTTTTATGTGGATACCCTACTTATTGAATTATCTTTATATTAAATGGGTTATATTTCATAATACAGAACATTTAAAGGCAATAAATTTGATATTATTTTTACTCATGCAGTGGAAATAATGCTAAAGGACTATAGTTGACCTGAAGCTTGATCATTCCTACACAGAAAAACAGAAATTAAAAGAAATTTAATGTACTGCTCATAGTCTATATTTCATCTTGCCACTTTCCAAGAGTTTTATGACCACAGTTTTCAATCAATTTTTTTTCTCTTTCAGTGATCACTGTGGAAAAAGACAAGTGGGGAAACTGATTAAGGCTCTGTCTGGCCCTGTCACGTTTAATGACAGTGGGTTCAGGCGTCGCCTTCTAAATCAAAGAGAACTCAGCAGTTTGAGCCCCATAATTCCTATCCTGCAAGTAGACCTTTATACAGAGAAACCCCTAGGGCTGCAGGGAGTTCGGTAGAGATATAGGATATAGCTGACCATGACAACAGGCATGACACAGGCAATAGAAACATGGACTGAAGAACAAAACAAAAGGAGGGCATGCTGGAAGAATCCCTCTCTCATCACTTCTCTGTAGCACTCAAATATTATATGTAACATCAAGAAGCATAGAAGAATGCAGACAGAATAAAAATATTTAGGTTAGTGGTCACTCGCTATCATCATTGTCAAAAGAGGTACTTAATAGAAAGTCATTTTTCAAACAGATATTATTACACAGGGTGTAAAAGCAAGATGTCCAAGTTAGATTTTGAGATTAAATACTAGGATCTCTATCAGTTTATGTTGTCTGTGATTCCCATACTTTTCCACTGAGGGCAGGTTATACCTTAAGAGAACAATTTTAACTGCACTGACTTTGCTTTCAGGCAATCCAAACCCCTGGTTTAAAATTGCAGTCTTGAAGTAGTGTTAACCCTAAGGTAAACAAGTTCTAGTCAGTATGCATACTGAGTGCTTTAGCAAGTACATAGACTCTGTGTGTGAGATGCCTCTCATCTCTCTTCTGTAATCTAAAACATAGGCATACGGTTGACACTAATGGTCCCTTTGTAATTTAGAAAAGGCAAAGCTGGTTTGTTCCCAAGGGTGATTAATTTAATCAGAAAATAAGTAAGTTAAGCACCCCTCTGGAAGTACCCAGTCTTCCTCTACTGCCTACAAAAAAACCCACCTCAAGACAACCTCTGCACAGTTAATATTAAAAAAGAAACATTCATCTCCAAACATTTAAATGGCTAATGGCAGATGAGAAAAAACTCACCTGCATTGTCTGTGGGGGCCACAGAGATACAGGTATGACTTTAATTCTGAAATATGATGCTTTCTGATTAAAAGATTACCCAGCAGTCCAAATTTCCAACACTCCTCTTATTTTGGCAAGTTTGTTCATAAACTAGAACTAAGAGGTGAATGTAGGCCAAACAGTTATAGCAGTATGACACTTTATAGGCGATTTTTCAGATATAAAGCCAACTGATTTTATTCACAACTTACACAACTTGGAAAGAGGTTTAAATGAAATCAAAAGACACTCTTATAGAAAAGCATGGGAATCCACACAAGGAATTGAAAGATACTGGTATAACTCTTTGGGAAAAAAAAATAGGTCTGAAGAAAAGATGGGAGGAATTATAGAGCAACTCAAAGGAGATGTATGACAGTTTATCACATTTGCACTCATTTTCTAAGATAACTTTAAGCTCTCAAAAACTAAAACTGCTAGTAGATGCCTCAAGAGACTTCTTCATTATGGGTAATCTATACCCTCAAGGGATGCAGTTTTATGCAGTCTTATACAGCACTTTGACTAAAGAATATGGATGGTGTCTCCAAAACTTTATTGCTGGGTGAGAAAACAGACCTCCACATCTACATTTTCCCAGTTTTGAGTGGAATGTGAATTAATTTTTCACACTTTCATAGTTTAAAAATGCAAAAGCTGTCTGGTGTCCCATTTAACACAGGCTGCAGTACTCCAGTCAGAAATATCTTCAGTACCTGCGTATTCCTTCCTTGCCACAGAAGGTAATAGCAATGAGACAGTGAAAAACTTTTACTCACTACAATTAAAGCTGAATTAGAACATGATTCAGTGTTATCTTTTCTAGTCACTTACTATACAGTCTTTGGATTTTATTAGAGAATGCCTGCTTTTATTTTTCTCCTATTTTTTTCTAAAAAGAACACAAATCCATAGAACTATTTATTAGAAAAGCTATTTCAAAAATAATATTTGTAAATCCATAGCTTTATGATATACATGTATTGAACAATTGTACAAGAGGACACATAAACAGTCTTCATGCAACATCATCGTGGTGAAAAGTTGCCCTCTTAAATAGAGTTCATGTAAAAAATACATAAAAGCTTCAGAATAAATCAGTAGTTTAAATAGACTATTGTTTCCATATTGGCCATTATTGAGTGTTTCTGAGGAAAAAAAATACACAAAGTGGAACCAGTTATGATTCAATGTGTCACTGAATGGTAGTTCTTCCCCCCCAACTGATTAGTCTACACCCTGAAGCAAAACAAAGATACTCCCCATGACTTTTTCTAACATGATCTTAGTTATTTTAGTTGTTTACTGACAGAAGCAATTAATCTTCTTGGATTGCAATAACTATTTCAATATTCAGTGACAATTAGATGCTCAGATTGGGCTACATCTAGGGTGTAAAATGTATTACCTTTTTGAAAAGCTGCCAGGGAAGTGGACTGTCACTCAGCATGCAAGAATCCATAATTTTGGTCATAAAGCATCCCTTATACACAAAAACAAGATCAAAAACACTCTGCAGAACTACTCTTAAAAAATATTTTGTTGAATAAGAACTCTCTTACTTGGTCAAGGACTCTAGGCAAGCATGAGACTAAAACATCTTGAAATGTAAGTGGCAGAATAAACTAATTCTCACACACTTAACATATACATAGCCATTTTATTTATAGGATAAAGGTAAAAAAAAAAAAAACAAAAACACAACAAACCACAGGGGAGAAATAAGATGCTACAGAGAAACAAAGAATATTTATATCTATAGAAGCAACACCAATACCACTAACACCATATGTAAATGACACCACAGGAGAACAGGATTTCTTTTCCCCAGCATGTCTTTGAAAAAAGTCACTTCCACATATTTGATTACATAAATTGCCTGCAATTGTACTCTTTTGGATGATCTTTTACATCTAATTGTAATCTTAACAGGTCTATGTCACCATAGCCTTTGCTGCTATAAATCTTACTAATGACAACATCTCTATAGTTTTTTTTTTGTTTCATACCCCAAGTACAGCAAAATTGTCAGATCAGTGACAGGCTATTGTTCTTTGCATTCATGAGCACCTCATTAACGCAAATTTAATGCCCATAACATTTTAGTGGCTTCAATTAGGTACAGAAGTCTTACTACATTGTGTAAGGGACAAAAGTGTACCATCATTTCACAGACCGTAAGTGAATGTTCACAAAAATTCAAATTTTTTGCTTTTTAAAATGGAAACTGGAAGAAAAACTACCAGCTTCACTAAAAACTTTCCAGTCCATCTTTAAGGATAAATATTTTTGTTTTGAAGCAGAATAAGTAAATTATTTATATCAGTCAAAACAGAGCGGTACATTAATCTAAGTTCTGTAGCTTCTGCCCAGATTCAACTGACTGTAGGCTATAAAAATACTCAAGGGAAGTTAGTTTCATTTGGATTAGCACACACATTTAGTGTATAATAACTCACAATATGGAAGGATCTCACACTGGGACTGAAAGAATGCCTTTTAATAAAAGAGATCTGCATTGCAATGAAGCCATGAGAATTTCTAGTCAATGGTGTATGAAATACAATTTAAAAGTTGGTTATTCCATAACCTATGCTTCAATATCAGTTTAGGAAAAAAATAGACTTCACTTTCTCACAGTACATGTCAGCTGTGAGAAGTGAGAAAAGGGCTACTGGAGCAACAGGCTGCTCCATAGGACCAGAAGCAGGGAAATGCTCAATGCACTCCTAGTTTAAAGCATGTTAAAACTGTGGGGGTTAAACAGAAGTTTACAGTTAAGTTTTTGGTAAAGTGTTTCCTCATGTCCCTGGTCAGTCAGTAGCACTAATATTTTTTCAGTAATCACTTAAAGGCCCACTGCTTTATCTCATTCAGAAAAATACTAAGAGGGAGGTACCATGACCACAGTTCTTGGTATGAAGCTGTTTCAGAGATTATAGGACTGCTAAATTCTACAGCAAGTGACAGGATTATAGTGTTACTATTGGCCCAGAAAAATGAATGGAGAGGGGGGAAAAAAAAAAAAAAAAAAAAAAAAAAAAAAAAAAATTTTCCTGATAAAGGACTTTGCCTGAGAGTTGGTATTGGAATTTATTCCTGTTTAATCATCCTTAACTCCAATTTAATCATCCTTAACCTCCGCCTGTTGGCTTCATCTCCTTCCCCTCCTGCCCTCTGACCACACAATCAATTTAGACAGTGCAGTTTTCAAAATAAGGATATCTCTCCAGTGCTTTCAGTGAATTACAGATGAATAAATATATAGAATTCAGTATGATCAGCTTGTAGCACACCAACAACCTATGCCTGCAACATGCTGCACTTGTTACATGTTTCAGTTTATAAAACATGTGACTTTTTCTCACAAACCTCTCAAGCTGAGATGGCATTCATCGCAGTTCTGCAGACAGCCTCTGTGACTGTAAGGTTGAGCATATTTTTAGGTCCTGGAATGCTGCTCCAATACATGTAGGTAGCACTCCATGCCCACACAGATTTCCTGTGCCTTCAGCAGGGCTCTTACAAGTGGCTGCAGGAATATGTCTTATGAAACTCCAAGGCAGACTCTTAGTATTTCCTTGCAAATCAAATCCAAGAGGAGAGCCTGCAGGATTTCCAAGGCACAACTGAAGCCTCCTCTTTAAGAGGCTCTGGAAGAGACAGCATTTACAGCATCTTGTTTGCATGAATAATGTAAACCATGAGGGTGATGTTTGTGCACAGTGAAAAGTAACTGCATCATGCTACTATGTATTCAGAATGTCCAGACAGCTTTCAGATAAGAATTTTTCAGTTTACAAGCACAAAATTATTTTTTTTCCTAGCTGCTGGCTCCAAAAACTTCAACTGAAAGTTGATCTGAAAGTCAGGCAAGGCTCCCATTTATTGCACATTGCAAAGATTTTGTGAGCCAAACTGCACTCTAAATTACAGGTATGAAACTGCATTTGTCCTCAAGGTCTTCATTTCTGCCTTAGCAATTTGTCCTTGCAACTGAAGCTCTGTTAACAATTGTTGATAATGTATGAGCCAGATGGAATCCGTTTTGCTTTCCTATAACTACAGGTTCTGTGATTTGAGCAGAAGTAAAGCTGTAATAAAATCCTTTTATCCATGAGAGTGATAACCATTATTGCTGAGTCAGAAGATGTCGCTTCTATTCTTATTTCTCAGATACAGCTGCAACTCCAGGAATTACCATGAGTTAATTACATAATAAAGGTGGCCTTCCCAAACAATTTCAAATAAACTTTTGAAAATACAGTGAAATGGTCACATTAGAAAAATACTGCCTTTCACATGTGGCTTCTGATACTAATTTCACACTAAAAATAACCAGGAAAACCCTGGTGTTAACTTAAGCATGATCATTTGTGGGGACACCCCATACCTGGCAACTGTGAGATAACACACATTTCAGGAAGGCAGAGATGTATACAGGAGATGCCACAAGTTCACAACAAAACTGCAGCTGTGCTAGTCCATTTGAAGTCACCGCTAAGGGGACTGAAGTGCTTCTTATAGCATGTTCCTGGAGGCTGCTGTAAATCTATATGCCTCATGAAAATCTGTTGTTACTTTGGGTAAATCCCTAGCACTCTTTAGCCTACGTGACCTTTCTAATACAGAGACATGTAAAGTGATAGCCAGATTATTTCGATTTCTCCTCCATCAGTGACTACAATATTCCTTCAGAGTTACGCTCTATTAGGCAACACAAGCAGAGATCAATACTCGGATCTTTATCTGTTTCAACTTTATTTGCTTATTCCCCACTGTGCTTTCTGTGGGGGAATGATACCTAGTACTTTCTGGTTTACGGGATTTTGAACAGCACCAAGATAATATAGTTCAAGAGAACTATTCACCTGAATACTAAACTCTTGTGTGTAGGGCTGAAATTAAGATAAAATTTTGTTTTATTGGTAGAGAAAGAAAGAGAATTCTGAGTCTTTTCCTAGGCTTTAATCTTACTACACCATTTTTTTGCTTGTTTATTCAAGGTAAGAAATCTCAGGCCTTGCTGTAAAGCCTTCATTAGAACCTCTGTGGTAGCACTTTACAGCAGCCTTTGAGCTTGCAGGCAATGGATGAGGGAGGTGGGAAGCAGCCTGCAGACCACTGCGGACAGACAGTCCCTTCCCAGATTGCTGCATGAACTGTCGGTGTGGCCCCTCACCCTGCCCTTCCCTCTTCCCCAGCCTCTGGGCTACTGTCCATCCAATGGAGGTTATTTTCCCTAATGTTTTCCAGCAGAAGGGATGGCACAGTAGCTTCAGGCAAAGTTGGTAAGTTATCTTAAACATCTGTGGATAGTGTCTCGCCCTTCTGTGAGCAGCCTTATGAAAGCAGGGCCTCTCCTTGACTGGATGCTGATGAGAAACAACAGGCAACAGCACCTCTCATCAGCTCCATTCCTTACTAACTGAGCACAGATGGGAGAGGGCTAGATGTAGCAATTTAGGTACTTCTTTAGACTTTCAGGTGTCCACAGACAGGTGAGGAGAGCCCTGAGCTCTGTTACCTATGGCAAAAAACAGGAGTCCCTGCTAGAATAGTTTAGGTTGGAAAAGATCTCTAAGATTATTGAGTCAAACCATTAACCTAACACTGCCAAGTCCAACACTAAACCATGTCCCTAAGAACCATGTCTACATGTCTTTTCAATACCTCCAGGGATGGTGACTCCACCACTTCCCTGGGCAGCCCATTCCACTGCTTGATAACCCTTTCGGTCAAGAAATTTTTCCTAATACCCATTCTAAACCTCCACTGACACAACTTGAAGCCATTTCCTCCTATCTATTCCTTGTTACCTGGGAGAAGAGATCAACACCCACCTCAATACAACTCCTTTCAAGTAGTTGTAGAGAGTGGCAAGGTCTCCCCTGAGATTCCTTCCCTTTCCTCCAGACTAAACAACCTCAGTTCCCTCAGCTGTTCCACATAAGACTTGTGCTCTAGACCCTTCACCAGCTTTGTTGCTTTTCTTTGGATGCTCTCCAGCACCTCAATGTCTTTCTTGTAGTGAGGGGCTCAAAACTGAACACAGTATTCAAGCTGCAGCCTCACCAGTACCGAGTACAGGGGCACAATCACTTCCCTAGTCCTGCTGACCACACTCTTTCTGGTACAAGCCAGGATGCTATTGGCCGTCTTGGCCACCTGGGCACTCTGCTGGCTCATATTCAGCTGCCTAGTGACCAACACCTCCAGGTCCTTTTCTGCCACACAGCTTTCCAGCTTTCCAAGGATTGTGTGGGGTTGTTGTGACCCAAGTGCAGGACCTGGCATTCAGCTTTGTTGTATCTCATACATTTGGCATCAGCCCATTGATCCAGTCTATCCAGACCCCTCTGTAGAGCCTTCTTACCTTCAATCAGACCAACACTCCCACCCAACTTGGTGTTGCAGTACATGCCTGAGCTCATGAGCTGCAGAAGGACATATGAGCACAGGCACAATGTTGAGATAATGCAGCTCTGAGCATAGCTACCTTTGCATACCTATGTGTAATTTCAACCCATACACTTTCAAATTGTGTTTTGAGTTTTCACAAGAACAGAAATTTGTATTTGTGGCAAAGATTCCAGAATGAAAATAGCTCAGTGTTCATATTCCCTGCCTCCTGTGTGTGCTGAGACTTTGCAAAAGGGCTCCTTGCCTTGTTCTTCAGTTGTCCCATGAGCAAGAAGTGCTCTATCCTCCTCAGGGCTGTTACAAGCCTTAGTTCATTAAAGGGCAAATATTCAGAGAGTCTCTCTTGGAGGACGTATATGAGGTTTCATTCTTCCAACATGCCCACCATGTCTCGTGAGATGTAGTAATGCACCCACAAATTTAGCGGGGGTGTTCATGCTTTAGAAACAACCACACATTCAAAAGGTTTGCTGGATCAGGATCAGAGTACTCACCACCAGATGGCACCCACAGGTGACCAGCTTTTATTCTCTTTATTACATACTTTTATGTTTTTTCTTGTGTAGTAGTGATTGGACACGAGAGTATTAGATACTATCCTGACAGCTGCAATCGTTTCTTTTTTTGTCAGTTTAAGGCAATCTAACACTTTAAAACCAAATTTTTTATCATTTTAATCTGAACAGTCATGTGAAAGCAGGCACATCGGCAGCACTGCATACAAGTCAAACATATGCTCCAACACCACATTCCCTCTTTGTTCAGACTCACTAGCCTACTGCATGTTCTTGTGCTTAAAGATCCTCCACGGCACTGCAGATTTCATTCATCCTCGTGCACTCTCAAATCACAGGACTGTGGATTGAGATGGAAAGACCACATAGCATCAGAAGCGCCAAGATGCTATGCTGTAACTCCTTACCATGTATCATGTCAATGAGAAACACAGGTTTCATTGTCTCAAGTGGGTCTGAGCACAATATCTGCAACATCTCCTTCTCAGAACTTACCAACAAATCATGTCAGTCCGTACAGTGTCAAGCTGTTACCATGTCAGTAATGCAAACTCAATTTTATTGTGCAGGTTTCCAAGGCCAAATGCCACTCTGCTATGATCAGAGGTATTCTCAGAGAGAATGTTTATAGGAGCGATTGCCTAACAAAGTAGGACGTCACTAAACCCCCAGGTGTGAATGCTTCTGGAGAGTTTGTTTGGTTTAACTAGCAGAGCCTGAAAACATGCCTCAAGCGTTCAGGTATGCTAGTCACCGAACCTCGACACCTCATGGCAACACCCCTCATCTACAAGCAACAAACTACCCTCACACCTACATTGAGTCACAGAATGAAGTAGTGTGAACAGACAGCTTTCAATAAGTGACAAAAAAATCCACAACACAAAACCAGTTTTTTGTTTTCTTCTATTAAGGTAGAAGGCATCCAGATCTCCAGAAAACTGCATGGTCATATACTCCATAGTCCTATGGCAAATCCATATTCCTAGCATTGCAACTCTCCTAAAATGGCTCTTGTACCGATATTCTTTTCCACAGTTTCTCCCACCTTAATCTCTCATGGAGGCCACTATTATTATTATTATGCAGCTCAGAACAATTCATCTAAGTACTCTCCAGTTTTCAGGTCTCTTTATTCAATCTGATATTAAGCAGGTTCCACCATGAAAGATAGGTTCTGATATGGAAAGGCACACACAAATACAATGATAATAGTTAACAGCTATTCATGTTGTTTTAATACAACTTCTAGGAAACACTGACAGTAAAATTCAATACAGACAAATGTAGAAGGATGAAAATAGGGAAAAATAATTTGTTTTACTTCTGCAGGAGAGGGCTCAGACCTGACTACCAACCAGATTGAGATCTTCAGTTTATAATAAATCAATTAAAGAAAACATCAGCATGATACTGAGCAGAAGCCAAATAAACAAATCAAATGTTCACAGTTACGAGAAAAGTAATGAGAACTGTAGTAGTTTTGGCTGGGGCAGAGTTAGTTTTCTTCATAGTAGCTGGTATCATGCTGGTATCATACTATGCGATAGCATATCAGTGATTGGATCACTGATGAAAACAATGTTGATAAGACAGAGATCTTTTAGCTATTGTTGAGCAGCACTTACAGATAGTCAAGGCCTTTGTTTCTCATGCTGCCCCACCAGCAAGTAGGCAGGGGGTGCACAAGAAGTTGGGAGGGGACACAGCCAGGACAGCTGACCCCAACTGACCAGAGGGATATTCCATACCATATGGGATCATACTCAGCATATAAAGCTGGGGGAAGAAGGAGGAAGAGGGGGACATTCAGAGTTGTAGTGTTTGCCTTCCCGAGTAATGGTTACATGTGATGGAGCCCTGCATTGCTGGAGATGGTTGAACAGCTGTCTGCTAATGGGAAGTGGTGAATTAATTCCTTGTTTTGTTTTGTTTCTATGCATAGCTTTTGCTCTACCTATTAAACTGTCTTCACCTCAACCCATGAGTTTTCTCACTTTCACCCTTCTGATGCTCTTTTCCATCCCAAATGGGGAAAGTGAGTGGGTGGTTTTGTGGGGTTGAGCTCCCTACCAAGGTTAGCCCTGGTACATCACCACATATATCTCTTCATGAATACTGTGTGCTGTTCTTGTCCCCCTCCCCATATCAAAAAGGACATGAGAAAAGATAGCAGAGAAGCAAAACAATGAAGCCAATTACAGAAGTTGCCTGAAGCCAGTTTCAGAGTGGTTCCCATTACAAGGAACAACTGAAATTACTAGTCTTTATATTCAGAGTCCAGCTGAGGCTGTATTGCAACAGAATGTAGACAAGGAAAACAGTCCACATGATGCAGAATAACCTAGTGCTTCGCAATGCCTTGTGACTTTCCAAGACATTTTTGTTGTATATTCCAAACTGCAGAAATAAATGGAGTGAACTCCCATGGAGGAAAGGGTAACCAAAATGGGGAGACTGTTAAAAGGTTAAGCAAGAAGGATCTCCAAGGCAATCAAAGAAAGTTTACAAAGACCTCCAGGGGAAAATCAGAAGGAGGAATTGTTATCAGCAGGTCTAGATCAAGGAAACATAATTGTTAAGGGAAATACAGCTTTCATTTGGGGAGACGAGAGAAAACTAAAAGGGAACTTTTAGCTCCTGGTTCAGGTATTTTTGAAAGATACCTGAAAAAAACCCACAGCTAAACAGGTGCAAATAAAACGTATGCCTGGAGGCCTTTCAGTTCAATAGCTCTCAAGAAACTGAACTGGCCTATCTAATTTATTAGGCTATTAACCCCATGAACCTAGCTTTTATGGAGCCCTAGCAACCAGAAAGCACTAAGAGAGGGGGTTTGCTTACATACTGCTTTTATGCCCAGGGCCTCCCAGATTCTTAAGGCAGGTTTACATCAGACACACTAAGAACAATAAACTGCCTTCCTCTCACCAAACCCCAGCTACAAAAAGTACAGAGAAGAACCCTCCATGCAACAGAGAGGCTCTTACCTGGAAGGAAGACTCCTGGAGACAGCTAAGAGAAGCAAACTGTGACGGCTTCTTGATAAACAGACATCACCCGAAGCCACATTAATTAGTTTAATTTAGAGTCTACATGGTGGCAGGAATGAATCATTGCAGTGCACAGTAAGTGGGAAATAGCAACTAGTTGCTAGTGGACATTTTTTCATTACTGTTCGTCTTAGACCTGAGTGGATGAAAAGTGTTGGTACTTCCCCAACTATAACTGAGTACCAAGGGTAATAGCTAAAAAAAACAAAAGGAGGAGTGATGGCACAGGAAGGAACATGAATGGAGAAAACGTATAATAGGAATGAGGAAAATGCTCAGTTGGCTTAAAGCAAGAGGACTTAGACTCTGTAGCCCCCAACAAGCCTGGAGACTGACCACAAGTTAGTAAAAAAAAGAGATTCAGATGGGTTTGCAAGTTTGGAGATTTATATATTTATACACTGTTTTTATATTGATTCAAACTGTACTTCATATGGAGCCTTCTAAATCCATAAGAACAATATAAACACTTGAACAGTGGATTTTCTTTTTCCCATCTTTCATCTGATTAAGCAGGAAGACTGTCAAGGCTGGAAGTTAGAGTGAAATAAGTTTGGGTTTGAATTATAGGCACAACAGCTTCTCTAGGCTACTTCTGGGCTTTTCCTACACTGAGAGTGCTGGGGGAGTGACAGTTCAGACTGCTCTAAAACCACACAAATGAGCTCTCAGTGTGGGATGAAGCATCCCTTTGGAGAGCTAATTGAAAGAAGCAGTTCCACAATAGCTGTTCAAGGCCAGATCTCTATTGGAGACAGTTTGGCCGAAACAACTGTTGACAAAGCAGCCAATATCCCAATCAGCTGGTTGAGCCAGCCTCTGGCACACCCTGCTCTTTGCCTTGATCGGGCACAGATAGAGAAGTCCCAGGTCCCTATGTGATGCAGTGGCTCCCTGCGCTGCATCCCTGCACTCCAGGCAGACAAACCAGCTGGTTCTGGAAATGTAGCACGCTGGGGTTGTTTTCAGTGTTTTGGAAAGTCCTAGAGTGAATCTCAAGCCCATAATTGTTACATATAGGTTGACATTGAAATGATTTGAGAGATAGTACCTATCGTTAGATCAAGCTGCATAGATGGAAATTGTTTAAAAGGAGGCATAAATCTACCCGTGTTTAGAGATTTAGTTGCTCAGCTGGATGCTTGCAAAGTCTGCAAATTGGGTGCTGTTTGTACTGATTTAAACTTCTTTTATCACATTAGAACTAGCTCTCTGTGGGAGAATGAGTTTCCTCTTCCTTCCAATGCAGCCAGCACAGTTAGCTAATTCAAAGCAAAATGATCAGGACATTTTGACTGCAAAATTCCTTGTTAAAGAATGTTGATGGATAAGCAAAAAATGATATGGTGTGGGTAAAAGAAGAATATTACTCCACATATGATTTTTTTTTTTTTCCCCCAGGCTCAACATTCAGGTCCTTCAGCTTACAGTGATGTGTAATGTCATGTCCATCTAGAAATAAATAATATAAACCTACATCAGATTAAGAGCTCTTTAAATTTCCTGTGTAAATTGGATCAGATTTGATCTGGAACTCACTGACACAGTGAACCTAAAATGCTCTTTTCATCCAAATATTGTCCAGGGAAGAACTGCACTCAAATTATTTTCACTGTTTGGGCCAACATAAATGTCAAAAGAAGGAAGATGCAAAAGAGCTCATGAGGTCATATAATTTTATTTTTTCATTCTGATAATTTAAGATACTAATGATATAGGTAGAAGCTATTTTAAGACTGTAATATTCTAAAACTATTCTAAAATACTAAAACTACTTTTTTTTTTTTTAAAAAAACTGCACCTGACAGTCTTTGCAGTGCTCTCCACAAACGATAAACGTAATTAATTGATTGTGGCCTGTATTAAACTACTCCAGCAGGGGACATCACATGTGCAGCTGTCAGCTGCAAAACTCAGTTCTGTCCCTCAGAGCTTTGTCTTCCACATTTACATTATGCTGCACCTGGAAGACATTTTTCACCATTACTAGACACATATAAACAGTAGCTTGAAAGCATAAATAAACATACAGAGGGGCTACTCATTAAGACTCAAGCATCGATTACAGGCAGTCCTCAGCACCAGACAACACCAGACACAGCAAAGGATGACTTTCTCTTCCATTTTACTAATTCTGTGAAAGTTTGCAAGTCTCTTGTCTAAAATCAGTTAAGTCCCCAATTTTTGCTTCTATAACTTATTCAATTACAACCAAATTCTACCTACTTGATGACTGAACCTATTCCTCATGAGAGACTGGTGATCATTTAATATATCACGCACACATACATTTCTCTGCATTCTGCCCAGTAGACTACACGGACACCATCTGCATATGCAAGTTAGCACTGCAGAGTGTCAAAGTTTTCTGATTTGTTCAGCATTTGAAAACGTATGGCAGTAACTCAGTCGGATTCTGCCTGCTGTCAGAAACAGATGACAATGAATGAATGGGTGACAATGGAAGACATTATTTTCCTTTTCTTGCATATTGATCACCATCAAGCATAAAATCATGAGTTTTGGTTAATCTAGGACTTCTAAAAGTCTGCTGAAACCTGCTTTAAATGAGTGCTGGAGAAACAATGAGTAACCAATTGCTTGTGTACCCGATTGCCAAATAACAGGGGACCAAAACTGGGGACAAATAAGAAAGAAAAAAATGTTTTAAATAAGTATTCATTTTTTAAAATCTAATAAAATAGTAGAATGCTGTATCAGACTTTATTTTACCCTGTTTAGTTAATGCATTTTGGCACTGATTTATAGCCCTGTCTCCTCAGTCAGCACTAATATTTAGACTAATATAATTCGTTAAACTACAGGTAAAAGTTGAGGAATGACATTATTTGGACAAGAAGAGTGGTTCAAATATTTTTTCATATGGAGATTGTTCTGTTACCTGACATAACCTGCCTTGAATCTGAAAATCGTTTTTTCATCATTTTTTTTCTAAATTTCAGTGCCTTCCTCTCTTTATGTTATCTCTGTAGTTATGCTTATTCTGGAACTGTGTTATTTGTTAAAAAAAAACCCACTAACTTTAATTTGCTTTTAAAGTAATCTTGATTTTAAAGATATTCTCTAAAAGTGGTTATATTTCAAGGTTTTGTATCTTATAGGTATTAAAACATGGTGCAGTGCCATAAGTGGTTAAGCCAAAGTAAATTCATGCTACCCATGAATGAAGGACTCCTTCATTTCTTTTTTCACTCTAGGTTGCATATTCCTGAGCTCAGAAGGTTACAGAGGGGCAAAATCACTAACACCTCTGGCTGAAAACTAGCCAAGAGAAGAACTGAGAGTAAACAAAAATGGAGACAGGAAGTATCTTTTTAGTATATATTAATGCTTTACACAATTAAATTTCTGAGATATAGACTCCCCAAGGGCTGACAGGGTACAAACAGATCCCATGATACACACCTCATGCACACTGCTGCTGTGCCTGGGCTTGTATATCAGCTGTGCTATGCAAACATTGCCACAGCATAAATGTTTAATAATGGAGTGAGCCAATGTGATTGATATAACTAGAAAGCAAATCCAGTCATGTATTGACTGCACTATTCCACTTCCCCTGCAGCCTAACTCTGGGACTTAATGAAACAAAAGGAGTACATTAAATTCATGCTGACAACAAAAAACCAAAGCAGGGATCTTTTAGCTATTCTAGGAACCATCTGTAAAGGTTAGTTGACTTAGAGCAGCAGTAAGCCAAAATCTTTATGGGGAAAATATGTGATGATGTAATGTGGTCATCCCAAATGCATGGTTATAAAAACTTTATAACACACCACACTTTGCAAGGAACTATAAAGATTTTATGGCCATGCATTTGAGATGAGTGCTTTGCTCATGAGTGATGGAGCCACCAGTGAGTTATGCAAGTCCTTGCCAGAGGAGTGACATAGAACATAAACATTTTTACAGCACTCCACACCATCTCATGTAGTAATCTGGGGATGGACCCTTTCAGTTTTCCTTTTGCTTTTTTTGTTGATGTTCCTTTTGGAAGAACAGTGATAAGAAAAAATGTTATATCATGCATGGCAGAACTCCTTTCCATCACCAATGCCTTTCAGCAGCCATTTATATAACGAAGTTCTGTCAATTCTGTTTGTACAGTTGAAATGTGACTTACAGATGCCTGTGCTATTGCCATCACCACAGATGTGATGGGCATGTGCTTGGGAGGAGTAAGGAAGACAGCAGTGGCCAATGTCCTGGCAGATTTAACATCACTCTTCTCCCACAGACCCTGAACCACTGTGAACACATTGCAGAATGAAGCCTAAACCATTCCTCTGCATTTCTTTTGACAAGCTCCATGCTTTGTGGGTTTTCTGTGTATCGAGTTATCCAGCTAATACACAGCACAGTTCCTATGATAAAATTGCTCCTGTACAAATTTGAGCCCCATAGATACACAATGACCTTAATAGAAGGTAATTAATTTCTATGCCTTTCCCCACCTTACACTGGGCCATGTTCTCCAACAGCCACTTTCTCAGAGACCTACTTGAAAGGAAATGCTACTAAATATACCCAGGAATTCATCTTGTGTTAAAAAGGAGACTGGACCCACCATCAAAGATGTGCTTGGGAAGTCAGTCTGGAGGCCACCATGGAGGGTCTGCAGCTGATTATTTGAAACAAACAAAACTAAACCTCTAGAATTCAAAGCAAGCATGATATTCTGAAATGACTTAATTTATTCTTTCATGCTTGTATGTTGTATTTGTCTCTTTTGTATGCAATAGTGGTGGCCTTCTCTGGGGGCCAGAATTCAGGATGCATTTTGCTGTTTCTTCCACAAATCCTTAGGTACAGGCAATTTAGCAAAGTACATATTAGTCTAGCTGGCCATCCTGAATGGGGAAAGTCAGCAACCAGACACTGTCTACTGAATCCTTTTTTTTTGAAAAGGGGCTTTACCTGATTTTTAAAGAGTTTTAAATTCTTTATTCTGCACAATCTGGTCAAACTATCCACCAGTAAAGGCTATTTTGAATTGCACACATTTCTTGTCATATCTCTCTTTGACTGCTGAAGTAATTACTACTGCCGGGATCTGCTACCAGTTTTACAGTTTTTGAGTACTGGAGATTTGGTTTGTGAAAACAACTATTGGAAAAAGTTGTTGCAGTATGCACACTTTCATTACATCTATAATACATGCACTGTTGTGTGTATATATGTATAAAACATATTTTAGTACTTCAAGTAAAGAAATAAAGTGCAGAACAGTTTTGAAAAGCAAATGCTCTTCAACCTAAAGAGAGAGGGAAGGGTGTATTCATCAAATGTGGTGTATGTTCTTTGACAAAATTAGGGGTGACTACAAGAGTCCAAAAGAACAACAGGAAAAACAAGACCAAGTAGTTCATTCTGAGTAAGAACGACATGTAAAATATGAAAAAAGCAAAGCAAATTACTTAAGACTGTGTCATATGTGATGTATTATTCTTCTACAGAGTACAGTTTTGCTCTGAAAAATACTACACAAAAAAAATTAGGATATTTTCCCCCACAGACTTGCACCCTGTGCATTCTCCTTTAGAGAGGAAAAAAAAAATTTCTGCTTCCCACCTCTATTCACACACCAAAAGCAGCACACAGGGAAATTATTTGTATTTCCTGTTGTCCTGCATCAACAGAGCTGTTTAATAGGTTCCGATCACCTGAGCAAAACTGCAGAAAACACGGGGCTTTACAGGTGGCAGTGAGGTCCAGTTCAAAGACAGTAGACTTGCTGTGGTATAACTGAAGGCTTAATTTGGCCTGTCGAGCACTCCATTACTGGCAATTACATGGGAGAAGAAAAGAATCAATGTGAACTTGAAGTCCAGGTTATGTTCATGGGGGTTGACAGGCAGGAACAAAATTAAGTGTCTTTTTCATTGCTCACAGAAGACATTTGATATGGAAATAATTTAGAGATGATAGGCACAGAACCCTGCAGTGCCATTTTTAGAATCATTTTTCAGTGTAAAGCTGCACTTTAAACTACTACCAGATAATCAAAGGATTTGGGAGCATCAGATGATACTACTACTACTACTACCTGATGCTATTATCTTTCTGCTGGAGACCATCAATTTATGTCACTGAAGAGGAGAACAAGCAAACAAACAAAAGAAGACAGATGAAAAGATGAATCAATTGCTCTCTCTTTTCACCCAGTGTCATGATCTAAGGGACACTCTCAGCGTGTGACTTTGCAAAATAAGGTTAGTGGAGTCCAGAGCCACCCACATTGACATCATATGGCTCATCAAATGTTTTGGGAGGTGTTCCTGAAAACTGTACGTGTGTCTTGTGCAACACTGAAACCGGTGCTTCATGCCTCATGTTGGACTCTTTCCTGAATGTCTGACCTCCCTCCGTAACAACCTGAAAGCTTCAGCAGTGGGAGACAACTCAATCAGAGATTAAAAAATAATGTTGGGGGAAGATGTCCATTAATCACTAGCCATATGGCTTTCAGAGCTGCGTACGGGCTGTGCATGGGTCTTATTTAGCAGAGCCTAGTGTAAAAAGGGGGAACCTCTTTCATAGAGTTTGTTATGGCCCTGGCAGCACCAAAGCCAATTCAACAAGGGGGCCCAGCACATGGGTAAATTGAGCAAGACAATATTTAGAAACATAGTTGGAGGGCAAAGGATGGAAAGACACAGAGTCTTTCAAAGAAGCCTGGGAGAGTCAGTCAGGCTCCCTCACCCATACAGACACCCCTTCTCAGCGGCTGGCAGCCAGCTCTGCTCTACCGCTCTGAGAGAAGCTTATCTAGCTTTGCTCGCAGTGAAGCGTGAGATTAGATTAGACAAAATATTCACATGGCTCTTTCAGAAAACTTTCTCTATTGCTAGATGAAAATGGCTCTGTATGAAGAAGGATGCTGGTCAAATATCATAGTGGTTTAGATGCAAGGAATTGCAGGTGCCTGAAACCTGGTTGGAACCACAGAATGTGAGGAACTCATTGAGGTACAGCAGTACCTTTACATGTTTGCTCTGGAGATGAAAGAAAAGGGGCTGGTTTGGGTTGGGTTTTTACCTTAGCATAACTTGTGTGCAAGTTTAAAAAAAACCCCAAACACTTTTTCAGCTGTGCAGACAAGCTTACAGAGAGGCAAAAGGGATACAACACTGAAATCACAAACATGTCTAAGCTCTCCTTCCACAGTGATGAATGTGGTAATAAATTAAACATCTCTAGGTGCCCAAGCATACAATGACAGCAGGTAAGAACATCATGTATGACAACGTCCAGGGACTTGGTGTCCACTGACACTTTTTTTTTTTTTTTAATCTGCATTTAACATTTAATATAAGACTGCTTTTCAAGACCTGTTGGGTATATAAAAACCCCCAGATACCCACAGCTCATTGCCATGCTTTTATCAATACAGAGCTCAACATGGATCACCGCTGGCTTGCCACTGGGAGTCTGCAAACACTGTAAAATATACTGAGCAAATTAAGCACAACACTTAAAGAGATTGACTATTTCTCAAAAAAGAAATGTTAAGTGCTTTGATTGCTCAAGCACCATCTTCTGTCATCAGACCGCTGGGGAAAACTAAAGTTGTGAACTCTGCAATGGGATTGGCAGTGCTCAGTGCCAGGCTTCCTTGATGTTCAAGGTGGACGACTTGCTAACCCGCAGTGCAGACCTCTGCCTTTCCATTATCCTTACATGTTACTTTAAGCTGATCATTTTTCTGATAACATCCTGCTTACCTTGCCAGCTGAGGAGAGGCTTGTCTATTATTATCTTGCCAATCAGAAATATGCACTTAAAAGGAGAAAGAAGACTGTCAGAACAAAAGGGAGAATGTGTGGAATCCAAATTTTAAAACTTCTGTAAATATTCCCATTGATTTCATGATTTAAACCAATGTGTTTTCTTACCCTATAAACAAAGTCAGATTAAAATGCCTCTAAACTTGCTTGAGCAGGTCTAACATTCTGTTTTCTATCTTCTCATTGTACATTATAAGGAACTAAAAAAGCTTAGGAAGATGAGAAGGAGTTAACTACATGTTGCCAAGATGAGTGATGACACAGTTAGGACACAATTGTATCCCAGCACTTCAAACTGACCTATGAAATCCAGATCTTGTACTGAGTCCACATTTGAAATGCATCTGGTTTGGGATCCATTGTCTCCTTTTTGGAGGGCATGGTGCAGAAAGAGTTATGGATGATAACACAAGGGCGGATAGGAAAATCAAGCTAAAATTTTTTAATGGATCAAATGGAAGTTACTTTTAACAGTGGAAAGTCCCCCAAAGGGAAGGGGTAGAAGCCCTTTTATTTAAGCCAGTTAATCTGCTCAAGACTGATGTTCAAGAGCTGAATCTTGCATTGACAGAGCAATTGGCTACATGACCCAAAGATTTTTTGTTTCTTATGGGGCAGGTGTTCCCCTCCACTCACTAGTATAAATGACCTGAAATTTCAGATTGGCACTATTGTAACTGAGAAGGGGACCCTGTAATCTGATCAATTGAGATTCTCCTAGACAGGAGTCATACCTTGAGCTTGCCACAGCTCCCCCTCCACTGTGGAATGAACTAGACCAAAGTGTCATGCCTCAGGCTCATCCCTCATCAGCTTCCAGCTACAGGAACAAACCCCTCCAGTGCCTCCAGGCAGATGGTCCTGAGCTCCACCCAGGTTGCTGGGACGGACGTGGCTCTCCAAATATCCACACGATATTACATAAAACAACCTGAATTTGAAGTGGAATACTGAAGGTGAATTTCAATTTGTCTGCCTCACCACCACCATAAATAGTAAAACTTTATGTCTGGCCCTGCCATTCCACAGAGGTACAGATAAAGATATCTCTTCCAGTGTTTCAACAGTATCTCTTTATGAGAGAGAAACTATCTCATCTCTTGCTTAACATCAGTGTGTGTTAGACATTAAGAACAGATCTTTCATGAGAACATTCAGAAAAATAGTTATATTCATTTCGGAATTAAACATGAAAACAACAAACAATGGGCACAGAATTGAACAAAAGAGAATCAAACAGAATTTTTCATTGATCTGTCATCTTTCTAATATGGCAAATCACCCTGAAATGTAGAGAATCAAACAGTAATAGCACTATGATTAAAGAAAATTAGTTCACATTTTCAAGTAATACCAACAGAGAAAGAAAACATAACCTGGGACATGTGGGCTCTTCCTGGTTTTCTGTTGAAAAGTATCATGAGATCTTTAGCTTCTACCCAGTTACAAGCCATAAACAATCAGATAAGGTGATTCATCTTGCTGTCTTATCCAAAGGAAAACATTTCCTAACAAATCACAGAGCCAAAGATGAAAACCCTCAGGCTATATCTATATCTATACTAGAAAAGGAAATATGCCAGGGCCTGTTTTCTGGCTCTGAGATCAGCTGGCACAATGTGGCCATGTCTCTTCTACTAAGTTATCTTAGCCTCCAAAACAGGGTTATCCAAACTGCCATAGCAAGTACAGTCCCTGGCGGGTGCTAAGCCCCATGCTGTGCTTGGAAACTGAGAATATGCTAGTTATTCCGGTGAAAAGAGTGCCAGGGACTATTCCAGCAAGTGCGTGGGAATGTTGTGACGTTGTTTAGTTCAGCAGCATAGGTGCAGCCTAAGTCTCAATTATCAGAGCTAGATTTAAATCTGTAGCAGTAACAGCAAGGCAGGGAGTTAGATCTGGGACTTTTATATATGGGAGTATCTTTAAATTGAGTGTCTGACTCATTATGAAAAGGAGGCTCACTGTGAAACTCACAGTAGGTTTAAACATCCTGACATTTGAGAGATGTTCAGATCTAGGTTATCTGGGTCTGAGATTATGGTTAAACTACATCTCTAACTGAAACACTCTGCTGACATCAGTCTTGATTAATGAGTATAAGGTACTTTCCCCCTGTAACCACAACTGTAAATATTAATGCTAAGAGACTATTTTTACAGTGTTGCTTCGGTACAATGAACCCATACAGAATTTATTGTACCTGGAGAAATGCCTCTGAAAATCTTAAAAGAAGCGTGAAACTGACCTTAAATAGCTTCTTGCTTATGAATGATAATACCACCAAGTCCTTGTATCCTGGTCTGCAAGATTACAGAGGCAGACTAAAGCACATAGCACCAGCACAGAGTTATTGCAAACTGCCTCTGATTAGGTAGTCCAGTCTACATCCAAACATTTAATCAAATGCTGAGCAAAAGATCAAAGGGAATTAGAGATGTATAGCTCTGAAAGGAAGACCGGATTTCTTTCTCTTTGCCTCCTGTGATCCCCAATTCCTTTTAAACCAGTAGGAATTACGGGAGACTCTTGCCAGCTACAAGAGCTGGTTCTGTCTGTGCTCCTGAGCTTCAAAAAGAAGCCGCTCTCAAAGTTCAAAATCTACACAGTCTTCAGAAATCTGTATATTCACTATGTTCTTAAAGTTAAACCTATTCAATGGGCAAAGCACTTCACATGGCTACTCAAGAGAAAGGCAACTCACACGGGGTAAGTAAGCAGGACCAAAGTGTAAGGTGGCGCATGGCAGCTGCTAAACGTAGTCCCAGTCAGAGTGCCAGATTATTTTTGTCTTTCCCAAACCCTGTGGCTCCCTTTAATTTCAGGGACACAGCTACAGCTCATACTGTTCCCACAGCTGTTGCAGTCATGGGCATCGTCCCTGCAACTCCTTCTACTTCTGCAAAAGGTTATGCATAAGCAAAGGCTGCAAGGCCATCTGTTTCTCCTTTGGGAAGAATGCAGTCTCACTTCTCCTTAATGTAACATCATTAGCACAAACTTTTAGAGAGGACTATCAATAAGGATAGGAGCAAGGACCCTGCCCAAGCCAATTCTATACAAGGTAAAAGTATTGTTCAAGTGATAAAAAGCCCAAAAGAAGGATACTGGCTGAAGGTCAGACCAACATCTTGAGAGCACAGCAGTTGGAAAGCTGAGGAGAAATCTCTTAGAAGAACTCATTCACTGGGATATCTGAATTAGGGACACATTGCCTGGCTTTTTTTTTTTTTTCCTCTCTGCCTATTTGCACTATAAATCCAAGGTCTGAAATTTAAATGGCTACTTGACATGTGTGTTTTAAGCAATTTCACCTCAATGGACTTCCTTCAGCTTTGGTTGTTTACCAAAGCTCTGACCCTTGAACTTTATTTCCTTACTAATCTTATCTTTTACAGAATTCTAGGAGGCTGACATATGGAACAGTGTCACCAGAGTGACTGAACAAGGTAAACTTAATAATCCAGTCTGTGTTTTTACATATTTACATAGAGGGGTGAAGCAAATGCAGGAGACTAATCTATGTTTGATCTTAAAGGACAGGAGAACATGCTGTCCTGACTTTGCTGGATGGAGTCCTTCTACTTTCTCTGTCACCTCATTGCAAAATCCTAGAACTGATATAATAAACATTATTTGAAAGATAAATTAATAGTTCATTCCAAGGCAATAGCCGTATCCTGGGCTAAATAAAAACTTGGTAACAAAAGGCTGAGAAGTTATTTACTCAAATAAAAGTTTAAGTATCTTTAAGTTTCTTTTTCTTTATTCTGAAATATTTCTGCCTCTGAATATGCCTCCTCTGCTTCTGCTTCACAAACATTGAAATAATCATGTTTCTGCTCTTGATCACAGCTGATATAAGCAGCAGAAAGAGAGAAAGTGTTACGACTGGTAGTACAGAGGAATAAGGCAACATTATGCCTCCTTCCTGACCCTGTTCCTATAGACCTAACTTCTGTTCTCTTCCCATTTACTGAAGGTTGAAATGAGAAAAGTCAACACCCACCACCAAAAATAGTGTCAGAAAACAGTGGAAGTTCTCTCTATATTTGTAAGAAATTCAGATTAAAAAGTCAAGGTGGGAGGGCAAGGAGGTACTTTCCTGCAAGGCAAAACTTAAATGTCAGTACAGATTATCAGTTAAAGCTGTGTTATTTTGTGCTCATTCCTATGCCAAAAAAATCCAAGCACAAGCTTAATTATAGTAACAAAAACATGGATACAGGATAGGTTGCCAGTGTTATTGTCTTCAGGGAATTGGTATAAGCAGTATAAGCAATCTCCCTTTGCTGATAAATCTGCACCTACATTAGAACATTTTGTCAGTATTGTTATAACAGCAAACCTTTCCTAGTGTTGGGTAAGACCTAGTTTGGAAATCGGAGGACAGAGAAATCCTTAGTTATTTGCCAAAGACAGGGCAGAGAAAATATTTAAGTTGATCCCCTCTTTTAAGAAATGTTCAGCTCTTACGCCATGTCCATGATTTATATCTGCAATCATTATTTACGTACGTTAACACACAGCCACAGCCTCTGCCTTTTTTCCTGTAGCCATATTCTCTAAATACAAGGATAGTCCTGTAACGAGGCAGACACCAAGTATAAAAGTTTATACTGGAGAAGAACCTGGTAATGTTACTTGCAGTAAAATTACCTAATTTGCAACAGACAAAAGAGAGGCTAAAACTTATTAACTGGTTGGGTAATGCCAGGGCAACTGAGCTGGCCATGTTGCTGTCCATCGGCTTTGGGAATGATGCTGTGGGTATAAGGGGCTGCTGTGAAACCCTGTCTATGTCACAAAATTAGACAGAAATGTCCTTGTGCTTCATGTTCACCAAGTTCTCTAATGACTGGCATTTCCTGAACCGGGCAGCATGAAGGGACTTGACATTGTGTCTAAATCACAACTGGGCACTTATTTTTCTAAACTATGCCATTCCCTATGTTCTCATTGAGAAGTATTATCAAAACAGAAATAAAGAACTTGTGTAATCACCACCCAGTTATTTCCAAATAAGCATATGATTGTGCAAATCATTACCATAACTGGTTTTTATTGTTTTTTTCATAGAGAATTTCCCCATATCCATTAATATTTCTTTCTAAATGCTACCAGAAACAGTGCTTCCACTGTCTACCTCCTCAATTCTTCCCCATTTTTCTCACCATGTGAGAAAATGTCTCCCAGCCACAAAACCCATAAACTACTTCCCTGTAAATCTCCCCTAATTTCATAATGAGAGTAATACAAATACAATGTGACAGCATAGGAAAGGAGCTTAGAAACTGAGAGCATTCAAAATGCCAAGCTTAAGTCTTCATCCAAAACTAAAAAAGACCTTTGGGTTTGAGTTCTGTCTTTCAAAAAGCTCCCACCTTCAGCTTTTAATTTCCATTTGATTTCCAGTATTTTCTGGTGTTGGAAAAATACACAAGATCAGAGCAAGATAAATGCAATAAATTGCAATAAAACAAGAGCTGGTCCTAGTGGTATGCTCAGCACTTTTGGAAACAGAGAGTCCCAAGAATTTGGGTTTGCAGTCAGCTTAGGTGGTTGAAAAACATATTCATATTCTATAAGTGTTCTTCCAAACTGAACTTTCAATGCTTTTGACATGTAAGCTTTACCAAGATAGTCATCTTCACGTTTAACTGGAACACTAATCAGCTCATATGCAGCTTTTTTCATCATTACACAGCATTGTGGTATTCACAACACTTTTGCCTTTAGAGACACACAGTCCTCCTACACTTTCATAACAGGTTTCTGTAAGTGTAAAATTAAATGCCCAGTTCTACCAATTTAACACACATCCCATACAATAAAGTGTTTAGCTTTAATCCCATAAACTTTTACGCACCTAAGAAAACCAGTTTTCTTGAATTATATGGAAGAAATGAGGTACTTAAGAGCTTACTCCTGCATGTTTTGAGAACCAGGTTGTTAGCCACACACTAACATGTGCTCTTTATTGCTTTTATAGGCAAAGAGATGGCCATTTATCATTGAATTTTGCAGTGACAGGATGTCACTCATGATCTTTCATTGGCAGTAGTACCTCCTTAACAGATCTACGCTCCTTGGGGAGTCTTGTTTTGAATCTCTCAATAGTTTTAAACTAAACCTCATGTGTTTTAAACAACGTAACATCTTCCACTGCATTTCCTTCCGCTTCCCAGTACATTCCTGCCCACAGTGAGGCATGAAGGAGCCCAGCACTACAAAGGACCCCAACACCTTCCCTCCTGGCTGCAGCTCAGCCAGTGTAAACTTGTCCTTCCTGGGATGTGAACTGCGACTGTGAGGTGCCATCACCTATCCATCCCAGTGTTTGGCCACTGCTGAGAGCAGGATGTGGAGACAGACAGACCTCTAGTCAGACACAGAGTAATTGCTTTTATCTACATTTGGTGCTCCCATGACTCAGACAGACGAGGAACAGCTCACAGAGGAGTGGAGGGCTTGGCAACAGTGATGTCTTAAACCACTGCAATTAGGCTTGTCCTAGCCAATCTGTCACGGCACTGAGCTCCCTGAATACCACTGTTCTAGAGAGTAAAATAAAAGCCACGCCAACCAAGCAATTAAAGCTAAAGTTTTCAAATCTACATGAATCTCAAAGCAGCATCTATCAAGGATTATTATCACTGTGAAAAATTAAAAAACTTACTGTTAGGGTTTCTCAGTCACTGCTGTCCTGCTTCCTTCTATTCATTGACGTCTGCTAATATTTTTAGTTTTGTAATTATAAAGCCTTGCCTTATTAAACACATCTCACCTATCACATCATTTTACCTTCCTAGTACAGTATTTCGTCCTCCTAATTCTATTGTCCTGTGTTATATTGCTTACCATCTTTTATCAGATTTGATGGGTTTTATTCTAGTTCCCTGCTTTTCATTTCTATTACCTCACAATGTTTATGCCCTACACATGTATATGCATTACCCTCTGTAGACTATCCTGCATACACAGAATATTTAAATAAGAAAAAATTTCAAGGACAAGTGGAGTTTACACAAAGTTACTCTACTGATTCAGTAATTTTTGCTGAGTTAACCAAACAGTTGTTAATAGTTTACAGCATAAACACAATCCCCATACAAAACACAAATGAAGACTTGTTCCTTGCTCTGAAAAGTTTTATTTTCAAAAATGCTTTTGTTTTATAATCAACAGTGTTTTACAATCAACAATGTAATTACGATATAATAAATATATATTATAATGAAACATACTTAAAAATTACACTTAAATCAGGTGGTTTCATAGGAGCCTCTTACCCAGTTGTGCTACTTGTATTTCATTATTCATTTTTTCTTTTGCAATTCTTTTAATGATTAACAAGAGTATGATTCTTTTTGGAAATATCTACAATGGTTTCATACTACAGTGAAATTTCCTCATTTTAAATTATTATCTAAACTGAGTTATTGACATTGTGGTACAGACCATCTGATCGTAAAGGCTTCATACTACTGAAAGAAGTCTCACATTCACAGGCCCTTGTCCTCATGGAGGACTTGAACTACCCCAACATCCACTGGAGGAACAGCATAGCAGGAAACAAACAATCCAGGAGGTTTCTGGAGTGCATCGATGATAACTTCCTGACACAGAAGAGGGGCTTTGCTGGACTTTGTGCACCAGTACATGCTGGGGACCAACTGGCTGGAAAGCAGCTTTACAGAGAAGGACCCTGGGGTCCTGGTGGACAAGCTGAACATGAGAAATAGCAGAGCCCTTAGAGTAGAAAAGGTCAAAGTTCTCTCAGGCTGCATGAGGAAGAACATCAACAGTTGACTGAGGGATGTGCTCCTTCCCCTCTACTCAGCATGTGAGACACATCTGGAGTGCTGGATCTCATTCTGGGCTCCCCAGTATAAGTCCAGTGAAGGGCAACAAGGGTGACTAAATTATTGGAGCATCTGTCATACAAGGAGAGGCTGAGAGAGCTGGGACTTTTCAGTTTGGAGAAGAGAAGGCTCAGGGGGGTCTTACGAACGAAATGTATAAATACCTGATGAGAAAGACTAAAGGCAATAGAATCAGACTCTTTCCTGTGATACCCAGTAAAAGGACATGAGTCAATGGGCACATACTGAAACACAAGAAAGCCTATTTAAAAATAAGAAAAAACTTCTTAATTATGAGTGATTGAACACTGGAACAGATTACCCAGAGAGGCTGAGAGTCACCATCCTTGGAGAAGGTCAAAACCTTATTGGACACAGCCCTGACCTGCTCTAGGTGACCCTGCCCTGAACTGCAATTTTGGACTAGGCAATCTCCAGAGTGCCTTCCAAACTCAGCCTTTCTCTGTTTCTGTGAACTATCTGAACACTCAATGTGTAGACTCCAATCACCAGACCTTAGGCACCCAGTTTGCAATCCTTCAGTGCTCTAGATGTAAGGGTCAAAGTTCCTTCTCTAATCAATGGAAAGAGGCTAATGTCTCCAGTGGCAAATTTTATCTACCTAAGTTTGAGGGGCATCTAAGTTAAAGCACAAGGTTGTTAGCTAAATTACATAGGCTGGAATTCATCCATTGATTTTTCTGCTGACCGAAGGCTACAACTCCAAATAACCTACTGAACAAGGGAATTTGACCACAGTTCAAGTGTTGCTTTTATCAGAGAGTTATTTTTCAAATAACTGGAGCTAGTACAAAGGTCTCATCCATGGCTGAGTTTATCATACCTTACTGTCATTCAGCTGATGCACTGTGATCTTACCCTTAAGTAAATCATCCATGTGCCTGTGTCAGTTCTGAATTTGGGGTTATGTGATGCAGATGAGCCCATTTAATATTTTCTGCAATCAGAAGGAAGTCCAAGTTCCCATGCAAACACACATTACTGCCTACATCCTCTTTCCTGTCCCCATCATGTTACCTCTAGAGTGCATATGAACAAGCAGTTACCAACTCAATAACACAGAAGAAAAAAATGTTTTTTTTCACTAGATTGATTTTCTACTAGTTGAGCATGTTTGCATTGGCTTGGAGCAAGATCAGAAGCAGCACAGGGCCAGCTCAGCAGAGAGGTCAGGATTGCAAGGCGAAGAACTGTAGGCAAAGGGAGGAAAATGGGACAGAGAGTGAGGGGGTCAAACTGCCCTGGAGGCATCGCTGAACCTCTAGACTGGCTCAAGCCCCACCGTACAGCTGTACCCTTAGCAACCAGCAATCATAATTCATAATACCCCCAGGCATAAACCAGTGACAAAAATGAGATTCTCAGTCACGGATGAAGGAGAATATGGCATTGAAAGAATGAAACCACAATGTGAGTTTTCTTTTTTAAGCACATGGACAGTGCAGCACAATGTACCCAGGTATTCACATCCAGGGGGACACAGGAGAGCAGATGATCAAGGATAGCAGCGCTAACAGAACAAGGCAGGGCCCCATGGCACGTTGACAGGAGAAAAAAGGCTGAGCAGGACCAAACAGAACTTTTTTGATCTACACAAATGAGTGGCTTGATATAGTACAGAAGAAAGAGCCAAAGCAGGGGAAAACATGAAGCTGGTGCTTCATTTCAGGCTTGCACTCATTTCCACCAGTATTGTTAGACAAAGTCCCACACCATCAAAACTGCTGAGAACAGAATGCTGCACCAGGCAATGTGTAGCTCTGCTGTATATATTTCAGGCCCTCTTGAAAAAAAAAAAAAAAATTGTCCTTCTCAGGGGTAACAGGGCAAAACCATAAGTTTTTCCAAGCTAAAAATATGAAATGCTAAATAAATTTTAAAAATTAAAAGTCCAGAAATATACCATGTATATTCATTTAATTCTACACATACACGTTTTTTATCCCAAATCTGAGAGCTGAATCACCCAGGTTAAAGAGATAGAAATGTAAAGTCTAATATGTCATTTTTGTTTCACTGCCCTGCATAAACAGAACAGCATATTTTTTAGTGTTTTGCCCATTCTCATTTAAAACACAGACTTGAAAGAAGCTGACAGCTCTCTCCATTTTTCTCTTGATATTCAGCTGTTGTTCTAAACATAAATTGTTCTTTGAACACTTATTAGTCCACTGTGATGAAATACACAGTTGCTACTGTTGAATTTTATTTTAAAAATAGCGACTTGTCATTACATTTTTCACTCTTCTAGGTAAATCACTGTCTTCTAATTATGTGTTAGGTATAACTTTTTGAAAACCGAAGCTTTAAAAGTTATTTAAAATTAAATTTTAATTTCTAACAATGAAAGCAGCTTTCCCATTCAGCAAGGATGTCGCTGAATAACTAACAGCATCTTGATGAGGTACATTTTCTTGGATTTGTATATGCAAAAAAGCAGTGAATATAGAAGTAGTTTCCTAGCCCATATGTCTGTTTTGTTTAACTGTTTGAGTGCCCCTGGCATGGCTTTGTCTCATGCCAGTCAGGACTCTCTCAGGTAATAAACAGGGATGATTTCAAGGATAGTACATGCTTGGGACTAGTCCACATAGATACTTTGAACACAACAAACTCATCTTGGGCCAGAAGTGAGGTTAGATATGGTGAGAAGAACTTTACTGTGAAGGACAGAAAAGAGTCCTTGGCCTGTTTCATTAAATACATTAGAAATGGCCATGGTGTTCCTGGAAAGTATTTTGAAAAACTACCAGCCTGCTCAGTGATAGTTTGAAACCTACATCAGACAAATAATTTCCCTGCAGTGGCCCTTGCAGATCAGCCCATGCCTGTGCCCTGTGGCAGGTGGTGTGGACATATAACATAAACACAATCTCCAGCTAAAAACTATGGGGGTTTTGGTCTTGATCTTCCTGTCATTATAATTTATTTGTTTTAAGCATTTAATCTAGCATTTGTTGGGGAGAGGGGGTTCCAGCTAAAGTTCCCTTTCCTGAGTTTATAATTAGCAAACAAGAAAACAATCAAGGCAAAGGCAGATAAGACAACTGCAAGTAAGAAAACACCAGATAGCTATAATTATATTTGTTTGCTTGATTAGATTGCAAATAGGTGTTTTTCTCTCACCCAGTAATTCTGTAAACTGAATGAATCAATAAAAATAAATAAATGATGGTACGGTAGAAAGGCATTATCTGCAGCATGAACATGGGAAGGGTGAAATGAACTTATTTAGATAGATGACATCAAACAAGTGCTAACAAAACTTTTAATACCTCTTCTGTCTCTTTAACTATTACTAATTATGTGCTGCTAGCCAGCAGACTCTCAGGGTTTTAAAAACCTGTTCATGACTTTTAGGATCCTTTGGCAATCTATGTCTTAGTTTTCTATATTTGTAAATCTAGGTATTTTCGTTACAGCCTCAGAGAGTCACTGAGAGTTCAATACAGTTGTCACCACGGTAGCAGGTTTCTTAGAGCCTTGGTCATGCCATTTCATGGCAATGTCACCTTACATTAGGAAAAAGGCTCTAGGATTCCCATTTCTGAAGAGCATAGAAACATTGTGTCATACTCCTTTTCAGATATGAACAAGTACTTCATAAAGTCATCAGGGGAAGAGCTTATGATTTCAGGAATAGGTTTATTCATAATGAAGCTACAAGGAATGAGTTTTGATGTTCATACAGTAATGCAAGAAATGTAGTGAATGATCAGAAGTCGTCTTAAAATTACTACACTTTGATTTAATTGCTCCAAAAGACGTAGTGAACTAGTTGGCTAGGACATAAGCATGGACAAGTAATTGAGAGCAGCCCTGCAGAAAAGGACGTTGGGGTACTGGTGGATGAAAAGCTGGACATGAGCCAACAATGTGTGCTTTCAGCCTAGAAAACCAGTCGTATCCTGGACTGCATCAAAAGAAACATGGCCAACAGGTCAAGGGAGGTCATTCTCAGGAGAGAGAAGTCCACAGAGACCTGGAGTCCTGTGTCCAGCTCTGAAGTTCTCAGCACAGGAAAGACATGGATCTGCTCAAATGGGTCCAGAGGAGGGCCACAAAAATGGTCAGAGGTCTGGAACACCCCTCCTTGAGGACAGGCTGAGAAAGTTAGGGTTGTTCAGCTTGGAGAAGACTCTGGAGACACCTTATTGTATCCTTTCAGTACTTAAAGGGAGTTTGTAAGAAAGATGGGGAAGGACTTTTTAATAGGGTCTGTAGGGATAGGACAAAAGGTAATGGTTTTAAACTAAAAGAAGGTAGATTCAGACTAGATATAAGGAAGAAATTTTTTTACCATGAGGGTGGTGAAACATTGAAACAGGTTGCCCAGATACGTTGTAGATGCCCCATCCCTGGAAAAGTTCAAGGTCAAGCTGGTTGGGGCTCTGAGCAACCTGACCTAGTTGAAGACGTCCCTGATCATTCCAGGAGGGTTGGACTAGATGACCTTTAAAGGTCCCTTCCAACCCAAACCATTATATGATTCTAAGTACAACTTCTACAGGAGAAGTGCACAGGAGAAAAAGAGCAGTAGATACTACCTTGCATTTAAAATGCAAATTGGGTGACAGCATATTCAAAAATAATAGATAAGCAGAACTGTCCAGATAATTAAGGGCAACAGACCTGAAAAGGCACATTTTGAGAAATTCTGAGAACTGATATCTAAGATCCAATAAATCTAAAGTTTCTTAAAGAAAAGGAAACTATCTTGGTGCAGAAAACAGAGTAAACTGAACAAGCGTAGGTGGGTAAATGATCAGTCCTTCAGTGATCTCAAAATCAAATCACAGAGGAATAGTAAATTAGGCAGAACTGATACAGAGGAGTTGAAAAAGCATACACAGACAAAAGAAAAAAAAAAAAAAGTGCAAAGACCAAGGTCTAAAATCAGATATCATAAACAAGAGAAAACAAGCATATTGAAATTGGAACCCCCAGGAAAATTTCCCTGCTCTGTGGTAAGTAGACACTTACGTTCCAATGTTGCCAAGAAAGAAAAAATTGTTGCCCTCATTTCAGGCAGATAGTATAACTAGCACCAGTGAGAAAGGACTAAGAACTAGACGCAGCAGGGGAAGAACAGACTAGAAAATACTTTGATAAATCAGCTGTTTTCACATCAGTTGGGCCTAATGAATTTCACTCTCATTGTGTGAAAGTATCTGAACAACCTCAGAAGCGTTACCTGTTGTCACTGAGAGTTCGTGGAGGACAGAGAGATATTCCAGGAAATAAGGCAAATGCAGTGCTGACATTCTTCTTTCTTAGAAAAAAACCTGAAGGAAATAATCAGTGTGTAAGTCCCTAGAAAATAACAATAAGATAAATAGCAGACAGGAACAAATCAAGTCAAGATAATCTCCTCTCTTCCTGTGACAGAGTAATGGTTCTCATAGACAGGGGAGAAGCACTACCTTTGAAATAGTCTGATTTCAGTACAGCTTTTAACAGGGCTTCACATGACTTTCACAAGCAAGAGTGTATTAGAAGGTGAGCTACCACACTGAAGAGGTGCATCTAATGAATTCCCTAGGGGTCTGCCCTGGGTCTTATGCTTGCACAACTTAATGTTTGTACCGATGGTTTGGATGAAGGAATACATACTAGGTGTGCTGCAGGAAGGGTCGCAAACAGCAGAGGACAGGATTAGAATTCTAATCTAAAGCCTCTTACCAAATGTGGAAAACGGTCAGGAAGAAAAAAGATGTCCTGCAGTCAGGGCAAATAAATAAAGGTCTGTGCTTAAGTAGGAATAATCTATTATATAAATGTGGAGTGTACAATAACCGCTTCAGCAGTCACCATGGAGAAAAGGATTTGGCATTATGAATTATCATCTGAACTTGTCACGAAGTTACAAAAAAAGGCAAATGGCATGTATAAACTAAAGGCAAACAAGATCTACAAGCATGAATATCATCTATCAGCATACACGAATGTTTCTGTTAAGCCATGGTGGCATAGTAAAGCATAAGTATAGCACAGGGGAGGACCTTATCATATCTCCCCATTGGAAGCTTTAAGCACAAGTCAAACAAGCAGTTGTTGAGAATTGTGCAGCTATGGCTGATCCTGCATTTGGGCAGGCGATTGGACTCCATGGCCTATCCAGGTCCTCTCAGCCTTACCACTTACGAGTTCTGCCTTCAGTGAAACTCTCCAGAACAGCTTAATATTGCAGTGGCAGTGCTGCCTTCACCAGTACTTTCCTGGCTTTAGGAGGACAGCAGTGAGAACCAAGTGTTGTCCTCTAAACAGCACACACAGTAAAATGAACCTTCTCTCTCAGTAAGTTCTGGTTTTAGAAGGGAACTCCACTCAAACACTGAACCCATGATGTAGTGCTTTGTATTTTGTCTAAGGATTTGTGAGGGAGGGTGGAGCAAAGCACAGCAGCTTGGCATCCGTTGAAAGACACCAGGGAAATACCTGCACAAATGAGGTAGTGAGAGCAAGCAGAGTAAAATCAGGACTTGTAGGCTATGTGGACAAATTTGACTCCCATCTTCCAAAGAAAATGACAACAAATTCAAAATTCAATTCAACAACAGTGGCAGAATGAGATTTTAGAGACTCTGGACAAAAGAGGTCGTAAGAGTTGTGGGAAGTCCCAGGAGGCTACAGGTCAAGTCTTTTTCTCTCTCTGCCTCCCCACTTCCCACCCCACCCCAGCAGAACCCCCTCTTCCTTCCCCAGGAGGGACTGAATCCCAACACCACCTACATTTCACCCACCCTCCAAAATCTAGTCATGCCCTAATGACTCTTTGTTTGCCCTCTCCCAGGAGCTTCCCTCCCACTCTCACTATGCAGGACTTGAACCTCCACCCCCAGCTTTTCAAGTGGGTCCTCCTTGCCCCTCTCCGGGGAGGACTGGGCAGGGGCTGGCATGGCCCCTGTTGGAAACAGGAGGCCAGGAAGGGAGAGGGGCACCAGGGCAACCTGTGCTGCCCACAGGGACCTCTCCCTCACAGCATCCCAGCAGCACCAGCAGCAGCAACGGCAATAGCGGAGGTCTTTTCAGGTGAGGAAAGAAATGAGGAAATAAGCTGCTTCTTTCAGCATTCTGCTCCTGCAGGCAGCTGCCTACATTGAATTTATAGAAAGCCCATCCTGGCTTGTCTGTGGGGGTGACATAATGCAGTGCTTGCTGCCTAAACAAACTGTGTTGTAACAGCTTTGCACCCTTCCCCTTGTTTGCAGGGAGCCACTCATCCCTTTCATCCCCAAACCTCTTGGTTTGAGTTTGTTTGGTTTTTTATCATAAAAGAGTTTCAGTCTGTAGCAAAGCCTGTATAATGGACCTCCCGGTGCTGTAGGCACCTTCATCATACAAAACAAAACAAACAGAAACAATTTGAACAACACCATCAAGAGGAATAGGATGCTTCTTTGAAATTATTGCTGAAAAAATCCCAAGGAAAATAAAACTTCCCAAAGTCCTATTTAATGAAATTACATCAATACTACCTGAAGCAACAGGTACTGTAACAGAGCTGTTACAGCTAAAATAAACAGCTTACATGTATTTTATATAGAGAAATTAGAATTCTTTCCATCGTTGCATTCTTGAGTCTTATACACCAATTTAGCTACAATGCAGCAGAGCTCACGCTGCAGTAATAGAATATTGATTGTACAACGTTCAGAGACAAAGAACTCATGTTGCTGAACTTTATACACATGCATGTTGTTGCAGCAAGAAATCCTCATCAATATTCCTTGCCAAATATATCCAACCACCACTGTGCCTGATGGTGATTTAATTAAAAAATACAGAATTTTTGGTGGGACACAGTCAATTTCACAGTAAAGTAAAACATCAGTAATGGAAATGACCTTGACAAAATAAAAAGAATAAGTGTTCAAACCCACGAATGTATGGTGTTCATTCAGTTCTGCTTCTTTGTTAGTCTATTAATATATAGGTATATACTTCAGAGTTGCCAGGAACTTCTATAAAGACGGGTAATGTGCCTCTAATGCAGATTTCACATCATAATCCAAAATAGGTTGAATTTTTGTAGGTCTTCATTGTTTTGAACTCCACTGTTAAATGAGGGATAATGAACCAGTGGTCCCTATGCATGAATTACTCCTCAGTAATTATAATTAATAATATTTTATTAAATTGTTAAATAATAAATTATATTATTAATATAATAATATTAACAGTATCAGTACTTCCTGATACACTTCTTCAAAATATATCCATCATAATACAGGAGTAATTTGAGAGTAATGCAGCCTGCCTGCCTCAGGCTCCTTGCTCCTACCTCTCCTACAGGCCACACATCCCACCCCACAGCTGGGTGGCAGCTCAGCATCCACCACTGCTCAGTTCCTTGCTTCTGTTTCACTGCTGAATCTAATCATCCTCCAAAAGATCCTCTCTTAACTCCTCTGTGGGATTTCCTGACAGTGCCATGAATATTATGCCAATATTACATGTATTTTAAGGTAATTTCTTTGTAATGATAGTTATACAAAAATGTATGCATAGTCAAGTTTTTCTCTGAGGTTTCGTTTCATTGTTGGTGGCAGAGCGAGGATTAGGCATTTAATCAGCCAGCACTGACAACTTCTAGACAAAATACTGGACTGATGGTCTGAACCCCTAAGGCAATTTCCATATTTCTGTTTTCTCATTTGGAAGAGAATAACATTATTCTATTTTGTTCACTGAGCAATATCCTACCAATAATGTATTATGAACATACATATCCATTGAGCATACTCTGGGATTGTAAATTCCTTTAAAAAGTCTTTACACTGTGAAAATCACTGGAAATAATTTCAGGACACTCAGAATGCTTGCAGTAAATTTTAACTGTGCAACACACAGAACTCTATAAGCAAACAACTTGCGTATTCCCACATTTTTGACTCCAGATGTATTTCAATACCTCATGGAATAGTGTCTACTGGTAAAATAACAGCAGAGACATAGAGTGAAATCCTGCCCCCATCCATGTGATTCTCCTCTCCCATTATGTTTTTAATGCCCTTTCATCCTGCAGAGACAGATGTTGACTTCTAGGTCATGTGTACTGCTCCCCACCAATTACCATTTCCCTCTACAGTATACAGCAGGGGACCAAAAAACATTATAACCTATGTATTTGTAGTCTCCTTTGTGTTCCCATTAACTGTTAACTACAAAATTTGACTTACAATTAATTTTAATCTTTTAGAGGAGGAGAGTTTGGTACCATTAGCTGTTCAACTTCAATCTTCCACCAATAAAAAATATTTCCTTTAAAATGCCTGAAGTTATTTAGAACCTAAACATGTCTTTATCTTACCTAGGAGGAAAAACACAGTACCTGTCTTTTTGGTTGGTATTCATTATGGTCTACTATGTAATTACCTCAAAAATGTTTACAGAAGATACTGCTTGCAACCAGCTTTGCATCCCTTTGTATTGTCCCTTCAAGGCATTAGTTTCATATACCATAAAGCACAAGAAAGATGCATTCATTAGAATGTGCTAAACAGTGCCAAATGAAGAAGCATTTTTTCATAGACAATTATTGTTATTACCTAGTGCAATTTACATTTTGCTGAATAGAAGAAACCAAAGTAATCTTTTAAAATTAAGCTTTTGTGAAAAATAAGTCTGATTCTAAACCATAGTGCAGAAAGAGCCTGAAGGCTCTTTAAATTTGTTACTCTATATTTGAAATACATTAACCTTCACCAGGACCAGTTTAACTAATCTTGACCATTTTTCCAAGAAATGTGCACCAGCTTTATCTACCATATAAGACACCTACATGCAAAAATAAAAGGACTTCTGCCAGTGGAACTAATTTCCAAAAAATAATCTTCCTGCAACTGAAAATATTTTTTTTTGGTGGATGGACAAAGGACACTAATAGAGTTTTCATTTTGCATCCCACATTTTAATAGCTGTCAGGATTCAAATGACAAATGGATTAACTCCCTCCTAAATTGTTGTTGACCTACTTCTGAGGGAAGAAAAAGGGCCTATCTGGATTATTGCCCTTAGGATTTTGACTAGTAGAAGGGGAAGTCCTTCTGCAACACAGAGAGCCAAGGAGGCTTCACGCAGGATAATATCCTTAAATCCACTGAGCCATATTCCTCACCACTTGTCTAAGTGAGAAGATACCTCCCTTCTCCAGTCCAAACCCTTGTACCTGAGGAAAATTACTTCTGGTAAACAGTAGGCTATCTCTTTTTGTACTTTCCTTGGGGGAGTACAGAAGGAAGAAGTTGTAGGACAAGAGATTTAGTCCCAATTACCCAACACAGACAGCTTTTTGAGCCATTTCCCCCACATGCACACAGTCTGCTGAGCCCAGTATTTGTTGCCAAGCCACTTCTCCAGCACAGAGAAGTCTGTCTGAAAGACTCTGTGTTTGCACAAGCAGTGTTCAGGGTTGAGAGATGAGAATCATAAGACCTCAGTAAACGGAACAGAGCAAAATCACTACCCTTGCATATTACATGTAAAATCAATAAACTTTGTCCCAGTAAGAATGACAAAAGCTGGAGAAGGCTCTGGGGAAGCTCTGAGTCAAGGAGTTCTGCAAAAATATAAAATAAATTATGAAAGTGGCTTTCTGTGTCTCAGAAATAAGGGCTGCAGTACAAGTTTTGAAAGAACCAGACAGATAAAATTTCAGAATTTTTCAGGCTCAGTGAACAACAGCAATTCACAAATAAAAACAGCACATATACAAGGAGCTGAGATATTGTGATATGATAGTTCTTGAGGACTTCCAAAGCAGACAGATGTTATTCACACTAGGAAACAATCAGATGCTTTTAGATACTTTTCAAACAAAATAACATTATGAATCTGCAGTGTTAAATATCAACAGTCACCTATGATGGCATCTGGTGAACTGTAGCACTCACTTCAACATATGCTTAGTTGTAAAGGTCTTTTGTGGAAAGTCTGAGATCAAAACCAAGGGGGCATGGAAATCATGCTCAGAGAGCACTGGCTCATCCCTACAGATGATCTTGCTGCACTAAGTTGCTTACATTTTCCTGTGTGGCCAGAGCCACATTGATCCTTTGTGTATTGGATGGACATTTGTATCATCTCCAGAAGGTCAGAGAAAAGAGAAGCTCTGACATTAGAGGAGACCGCAATTTATGTGAGGGAAGACAGAAGACGACGACTGAAGAAACATGCATTAAGAGCTGCCTGTGTCTGCTGAGGTATTACTCTCTTTTCAGTGTCAAAACCTTCTGCAGTTCATGAATAGAACAAAGGAAGTAATTGAGGAAAACCTAAGGGAAGAGCAGGCTGGATTTAGACCCAAAAGATGATGTGTCAATCACATTTTTGCTCTAAAAATACAGGAGAGAATGTCCAATAGCAAAACCACATGACACATTTTTTAAAATATTTGGCAGCCTGTGCTGCAATTGACTCCGGACCATCTTAAAGTAAAATAATGTGCCAATAGAAACAACAGCATATCAGGGTTTTAGGTTAAAGTGCAGTTTGTGAAGAAAATGCAGACTTGATCATTTTTTAAAATGGTGTCAAACAAGGGTGCATTTCCATTCAGCACTGACACTAGCTGCTCTGTTAGAACAAGCATGTACACAAGGTAGGCAGATGAAGCACTGGCACTGTCTGTCTTGACTGCGCATCAGAATTACATTTTAAAGAAAGACATTGCTCTTCCCAGTAACCGAGGAGCTAATTTGCAAGCTGTGGCCAAAACGATACAGTTAAAGCTACGACAAAATTTAAATTAAAAGGTCCACAAAGATTCATGAGAACACATTTTATCCTCTCCTCTTTCCCTGAGCAGCCTTTTTACTAGGTCCCTAAAGAGTTTAACCCAAATCAGCTTCCTCCCTCCCTGCTGCTCAGAAAAGGGCAGGTCCCTTGTTCCCTGAAGAATCCCCTCATGGAAGAGAGGCCCTAGTCCTGGCCCAGCTCCACCGCTCTGACATCCTCTTCCAAGATAAAGCGCTCCATTAAAACAAACCCATATAACAGCAGAAATCAGATTACATACTTCGAAAGTGACGTGATTTTTCTTTCCCAGAAGGGAAAACCATTACTAATTGGTAAGGCCAAACTACGGACCCTCAATCCTACTTCCAATTTAACATACCAATGCAGAAAGCCTGGAAATCTACCCATGCACAAGAAGGCATCAAAACGCCTTCAGAAGCACCTAAATCAGGAAAATATCAGGCAAGTAGGAAACTAATTTTTAATGAATGTTATAGCTGGCCACAGAGTTCAACAGCACTCTATTTCCAAAGCTATCTAGGAAAACACCAGAGACATGTTAAAAATTAATGCAGAGACTGTCAATATCAGTGTATCATTGGACAGATAAAGGGACATTGAGGAGGTTGATGGACAGTCAGCTGTTAAACAGCGTGTTGAGAGGAAACACAACTGTTTTAAAAACAGATAACAGCAAAAGGATGCAAAAGAGTGAACCAGCCTAGAAAACTCAGGCAGAGCTCTGCCCATGCTTAAAACAATGTCTGGCCATGCAGGAAAGATTCAGAGCTGCCTATTGGCATTTAGGATAAACGAAGATTTAATTCATCACATATCAGTAATTGATGAAATACACTGACTTGTAGTCAATTCTAGGAAGCTTCTGGGTGCAGTTTGTAATGAAACCACTGAAAAATGGAATTTAGGAGTAGTCAAAGGAAGAATACTTGAGTAGACAATCTACTCTTCTGTCGGAGGAGATTGGAGCAGACAAATTCCAGCCTCATGAGATGTAATAGAAATTACATTAATTTCGAAAGCATCTAATTGTCTTACAGTTGCAAACAGGACCCTTAGGGACAGAAACAGAAATAGGACTCTGAACAAACAACTCAAGATCATTTTTCTTTTTTTTATTTTAATCACCAACTCCTTTAGTCATGCAAAAATACCACTGAAATAGCACAATTTCTTAATAGAGGAGAGCAGTCCACCCTCTTTAAATGTTTACAAAACACATCATTCTAAAATAATTGAAATTCATTTTTGAAGCAAATCTCTGCATATTATTTGATATGTTAAATTCATGATATTGCAGGTCCTAATTATTTGGAACAATTTTTGAAAGACCTGTTTTCTGGGTGATGCTATACTTCCCACTTTTGTGTGTGTTTTTCTGTAGGTCTGAATAAACAAGGACTGTAAAAAGGACACTGAAGTAACATCTTTACAGAACAATTATTTTCATGTGTACTTGTGAATGTTGTAGATATATATTTTTCTTATGGATTTCAGTAGGGTTTGATCGCTTTTTATTAGCAACTTATCTGAATGGCACATTCTTTAAAAAATAATTTTTTTTTCTGGTTTTGCAGTCTGTGTAAATTTAAAGATAATGTATTCTGTACCAGCTCCCCAATAAGATAAAACATATAATGACATTATACAGTAATTTGGGTATTTTACTGACTTTATATTCTGTCAGTATGTTTCATGCCTCATTTGGTAGAAAACTCATTAGACTGGTGCAAACCATGTTTTAATGCAATAGGTTGAGACTTCTTTCCCAACTAACTTGAGCCCCTGCCTATTTTCTGTACTTTCATGCTTGAGTTAATAAATTGCAAACTTTTAACTCTTCAGTTTGCTCTGGTCTCCTTTATATACCATTTATTGGCAGCTCTATATTTTGAGTGAGGAAGACATGAAAATGAAATTATCCCCTTGGGCTCATGGAATAAATTTTCCCTTCATATAATCTGTATTCTTATGGGGCATTATATTTTATTGAGCTCACAATTTGTGACAAGAGCATTCACTGAAACACAGAAGTATCAATAGAGAAGAGCACTGAAGAGCAAACAAATGAGAAGTTTCTAACTCAAAGACAGTTTTAACCATGATTCTGGATTTGATAGCTGAAATCGGCTGGAAGATCTGCTGCTAGGATCTACTATATTCTAAAATCAGACATAAGTATATTGCTAAAGTGTTTATAAAGTGTAAAATATCATTACCACTGATTAATTATAGGTGGTGCATATGCATACTTATAGCTATGCATGTGCAGAGATATGTGTCCTGCACTAGGATTCTTGGTTAATCTAAGTGACTATCCAACTAGTGGAAACTCAGGAGTGGGTCCTTCAGCAAAGTTGTGTTGCAAGCTCCAAGACACCTAAGAGTGTGCCATGGCCCTGGCTCCAACATTCAGAGAAATTACTAAACCTGAAAGTACATACAGTAACTGGCAGAACAGCACTGAAATCTTATGTAGGTCATCCAACAAGAGCACAACCAGCAACATATTACTTGTCATTACAAAGCAAGAACTCACAGGACTGTGGTTGCATCATGCACATGATAGGTGGAAAATGCCAATTCTAGTCTTGCAATGTATGGAAACATGGGAAAAAATTCTCAAATTTTTGGAAGAGGATAAATTTATAGTCTCAAGGACATGGCTATGTTAGGGGATCTAGAACACACAGAATAAAAGTCTCAATAATATTACATTTTTTCCTAAAGTTACATCCTATATAAGATCAGAGAATCACAGAAGAGTTGAGATTGGAAGGGACTTCTGGAGGTCATCTTGTCTAACCCTCTGCTAAAGCAGAATTACCTAGAACAAGCTATGTCAATGGCTTTTGAATATCTCCAAGGATGAGGCTCCAAAACCTATCTGGGCAACCTGTACCAGTATGCAGTCAATTATCATGGGGTAAGTCAGGCTAGATGAAGGTGTTGCCCTACCAGCCCAATGGGAAAAAGATTTTTCCTTCTATCCCATCTGAACCTCTCTCGCTTGTTTCAACCAATGCCTCTTGTCTGTCTAGCTCCCTCTTCTCATCCACCTCCCCATAGGTTCTATGGGGCTGTTATTAGTCCCCCCAGAGCTCTCTCCCCAGAGCCAAGCCAGGCCTGGTCCCTCAGCCTCTCCTCGCAGGGCAATCCATTTCCAGGTGTTATTGACTATGTATTTGTCCCCACTGAATTTCATAAAGGTCCTGTTGGCCTGTTCCTTCAGCCTGTCTTGGTCGCTGGGAGTGGCAACCCTGCCCTCAAGCTCATCAACTGATCCCCCCACCTGCAGACTTGATGAAAGTGCAGTCCATCACTGATAAAGATATTACATGGGACAGGTCCCAGAACAGACCCCTACAGTTCCACGTTTTTTACCAGCCTCCAGGAAAAGTACAATCCATTAACCACTACCCTCCAGTTGTGCTACCACATCTGAGCTATTCCAACAACACTGTAGATTTGTCACAACACATGGTGCTCAAGATCCTCCTGCTTGTTTCTCTGACTATGTGCATTTGTGTGAATACAGTTAAGCAGCTGTCCCCCTATGTAAATTCTGGAGTAGCCACTGGACTTGCACAGCCATTGGCATTTTTCTTATTGCAACTCTTTGGCAAGGATTGCATAGCTCAATCCATCCCAGAGAAGTATTGAGAAAGCTTTATGAGGAAAACTATATGTAATTATCTCAACTGATTTTACCAGAATTTGATATGTCATCACTTCTGATGCAATTCATAATTTTGCCTCAGGTTCACATGTACCCCATACACATCACTGTCAGCTATTAATTATTGTAACCAACAGCACAACTAGAGAAACAAAATTATAGGAGTCATTTACAGGTCAATATCACAGTTGAAGAAAAGGAAAATGAGTGTTGTTATTCAGAATTGTCTACAAAAATTAGAGCTCAGACAACAATGTAAGGATGCATAGAAGTGATAGCCAGGAAATAATTTCACTTTGTTCTGTGATACCCCCTGCACTCTTTTTGTTAATCATTTCAGAAAAAAAGCTCTGAGTATGTTAAAACATCTGCATTTTAAAATAAATAAATAAATAAATAAATAAATAAAAATTATTTTTAAAAATCTGACAATGAAATACTTCCTTCTTCTTCCTAAAGAATACATGTCTCCCAGGACAGAATCATTCAGTTCTGGATCAGTTAAAAATTTCTAAGATATGCAGATATCTAATGATCCAAAAATCTAGTGGTTTTGCTAGGCATCATCTTTTCACCTCACTCCTAGTGCATTCTTCTCCTCTGGCTTTGAATTCCAGTATTCTGGTTCTCCCACATCATGGCATATAGCTTCTTTGGATCTACATCATTGCTTATGTGGATGTCAAAATAATTCCAGGCTGCTTCCAGAGATAAACCTTATTAACCTTTATGTACAAGCAGAAACAGAAAGTCCCAATAATTAATATAAACAATTTTTGTGTATCACATAACAAAAGACAGCCTCTGCATAAGGTTTGTTTGGTACTTGTTAGGATGACAGACATAATTTAGCTCTGGCTTTTGCGTCTCTTGAGTAATGCAGGCATCTCATACTCGTGTTGATAGATTCTTTACAATACACCACCATGTCTTCCCTTTACACATGCATCATGCATGGTTTGGGGTTTTTTGTCATGTGTTTTATACACAGTCCCATGCACTTCTGTTTTCCCGAGGGAGACAGAAAATATGAGAAAAGAGCAAGTGTTGGCACAGCACGGCACTTACTTATGCAGGTACGCAGAGCACATGTTCTCTTTAACTTCTGTTGTGCAAGAGCTGAATAATTCTGGCCCAGCACATCTGGTTTAAAATACTGGAACTACGTAAAAACTTATACATAAAGCAGGAGAAGAAATCAAAACAATAGTTACAGCCTTCAAACACTGCGTGTTTTTTAAGAACTACATATTCTTGTATTCTCCTTAACTTACCTATCCAAATTCAAAATTTACAGGTGAAGATCATATCTGTGACATCCTATCAGGATTTTTGAGTAAAAAGTCGTTAAAGAGAAATTGTCTCCCCAAAACACAATACGAAGAGCAAAGTTTATTTGTTTTTCTAAGTGTTCCTCCTGCATACTCACTTTGCTTCCCCTGTCATGAATAATGTTTTTCAAGAGCCTTTAAGGTACTGTGACCAAACTGCAGTATTCTGAAATTAATTAATCTGTGGCACATTTGTAAGAAACAACTGCATCTCATTATAGATATATATTGCTGCAGTGAAAGAGCAGCTTAATCTTTCTAATATCTAGTCTTACAGGGTTTATTACACAGCTTCTGACATGCTAATTTTTCACTTTTTAAACTATTTCTCTAATGATTGATAAACACCCTTGCAAAGGTGCTCAGGTAAGCTCATTACTCAGTTTTAAGCTATTTAAATTGTGATTATTAATGCCTGTGAAGTGTAACTGAGTCTAGTCTGCAGGTGTGAGGCCCAGGTCAGAATCAGAGGATGCGGAACTACCTCGTGTCCTGCCACAGTGCTCAACAGCTTACTGGGTGCTTACCAGCTATGTTGAAACATCACAGGTAAGCACACCAAAATAATAATAAAGGGAAGATAGAACTGGTAATAAACATTATGTGACTATGATAAATATTAAAACAGTATCACAAATTACTCTGATTTAAGGTAAGACAACCAGCCATTTGTGACCGTTGCACAGATCAGGTATTAAAATCTGGGGTTACAGAACAATAAAACTGTACTGACTTGTACTCCATTAATCTTACTGAAGATAAATTATTCTCCTTCCCATACCCTCTCTTCCATGCAGTAGTCTTTTTCTAGTGGTATATATTATGTACCATTCTAGCGGTACATACACAGTATATATGTACTGTGTACAGTAGCTACAGAATAGAGTTCTTTGCAGATGAAGTGGATCTCTTAATTTTAAAAAATGGGAGTCTACAGTTTGGTTCTGATATCTCAGGGTTTTTTTAAATATTGACCTTCCAATATTGGTGTGAAAACCCAAATTTATAATTTTTCAACATGAGCACCACCTGGATAACACAGATTTTGTATTTATGCTCATTTCTTCATATTTTAATGAGTTATTATAAGTTATTATAAGTGACTCCTGCTATCTATGGTACCATTTTCACAAAAAAATGGTCCTGAAAATAACTCTCAGTAGACCTGAATGTTTGGAAAGTGGCTGCTTTACACACAGATACCTACAGCTGTCTGCACACATGACTATCAGTGTGTGAATAATATTTGGTTTACACTTCTTATAATCTTGCTGTTTGTTTTTTGTTGGGTTTTTATCCCTCTACTTGCTTTGTTTCTGTTACCCTATTAAGGGCCTGATCCGATACCATATGATAGAAATTTTTGCACATCATAAATATTTATTGTGAGAAATTGCAAGCAACGATTGTGCCTAACAACTATTAAAACCAATTTGGCAACTAATTATAACTAACAAATACTTTCACAGGAATTAATGCACAAATCATACACAGAAGAGACAACGAGTTTTAGTCATAACATATTTGCAAAGGAATACAATACCCAACTGGAATCCTTATACAAGTATTTTCCCCACAAACAGTTCCCCCAAGATACTTTTTTTTTCCCTGTTATTTTTGTTTTGTTATCAGCAATAGCACTATTCACAGTGCATAGCAGAAAATAGCTAATTTAGAAGAATGAATCACCAAGCCGTTTCACAGCCTGTCAATATAATATCAATACTTATAATTGCTTTTGTTCATGTCATTAACAACCCATTCAGATAAAGCTGTTTAACGAAGACATGTTACCAGGTGTGGTATTTTGCCATGACACATTCATTCTGGATTACAGGAGAGATGCAGACTTCAGAGGGGAATCTCTCCTTACTTATCAAGCAGAGCTGTTGAAACCTTGACACTTCCAATTTGCAGAGATCTACACAAACCTTTCCCTTGGCACAGACTCAAGCCTCCTGAATTTCACTGTGAGCTTTAGGTTTGAATTAATCCAAACCCTAGAGTAACACTCAGCCAAAATTGTTAATTTCTGCCAAATTCAGAGAGCTTAGAATGGTTTCCATTTCTTGTTAAATCATTGCTATACAGCTGGCTTAAAAATTGGTTCAGGTTTGGCAGTAAACTCGCAAATTAAATCTGTCTCAGTTCTGTACCCATGCTAAATCACGTCTAGTAAGTGCAAACCCACACGGGGCGTGGGGAGCAGAGCCCCCACTGAGGAGCAGCCCAGGGGCAGGTATGAAGTGCATGCACCCCCTTCAGCTGCAGCAAACATCCCCTTCCAGCCTGTTCTGTACTGAAATGACTTACTGGATGCTATTAAGAGGCACTCGTCAGGGTAAGCATACACTGCTTTCTGTCATGGAGATTCCTCCTCCCCAGGCACTGTCACATTTTCATTTCTTCTATTTCACATAGCTGTTCTGTCCTCATTACAATAGCAATCAATATATCCCTACCATCTAGCAATGACTAAATTTCAAGGACAAAAACCTCCAGATACTATTTTTCATCTGGATTAGAGCTGCCTGAGGCAGATCCATAGCTATGCCAACTATCTGGAATTAGGGGCTCTGATCACCAAATGAGGACTGTCTACCTTGGGACGACCGTTCCCACCTCCTGCTCCCCCTCTCTTCACTTATATGAGGGACAGAGACACTCATATGGAGGCAATGTACCATGTACCAAGGTAAGCTGGTACTCATCTCACATTGCCTCAGTACATCCAGTTGTGGGAACCAAGCAAACAGCTGAGCGACACAACAGGAGGGGTGAGAAGCTCTAAAAAATAGTGGGTCAAGCCAGGAATGACTGTGGCTTCCCCCTATTGTAAATCTGAATAATTTCTGAAAGCAGTAAGTGTCCAGAATGTTATACCACTTTTGCTAGATCTGGGTTTTTTCCACAAAATTTAAGATGGGATTTGTTAAAACTCAGACACAATTTTGAAAAATTAAGATTTTTTTCAATTTTCCAATAACATTCTCCAATATAAAAAACTACAGCCAAATAACAAATTTAGGTTTTTTAATCCCAAATAAAGCCTATGTCTTGCTCTCAATGGGCTGTGATTGATATATATACATTTTACCACCATGAAGAATAAAAATATATTCAAATCTTTTCTTGTCAAGATAAGAGTGAAGTCCTAAAACCATTTCAAAAGCAGTCTAGCTATAATTTCTATTTACATTTTATTACAAAGAGAACATTGCAATAAGTACATCTCCTATTCTACCCAAACTCATTTATAATATATTCCTTTGTTTGGCAACATTCACAACATCTGAAAAAAAGCTTATTTAGCTGTATCATAAAGTTGGCTCTTTCAGAAAATTCCAACCAATGCTAAGATAAAATCTAGTGTCAGTGGCAACTAACTTCAATGCAGTATGCAACCCAAATTTAAGCTGCAAAATAATTTGACTTAAAACAGCAACAAAGCAATACAAAAGAAAAATAAATGGTAAAAAACATTTAGTCTTTAACTTTCCTTTATAGGATTGCCTGGGCAAAGCACACAGCCCCTGTTTCCAGATGTGGTTACAGTAAGCAGTGCACCTGCTCTTTGTTTCAAAGCAGTGCAGTTCAGATGAACATCAGCAACTGGTCTGAAAACAGAGAGTCTTCATTTATTTTTTATCATTTTTAATAAAAAGAAAACCCAAATAATTTCCTCATAATGGATGTCTTTGTCAGCAAGCTCCATAGCAAACCAGTGAGGGAACAGCACTGGAAGGAGACCTGCCCCCGCCCCAGGAGGGGTGCGCTTTGCCTTGCAGGGATGATGCTCAGAGCAGGGCTGGTGGGTGCACCTGCAGGACCAGCCTCATGTGACCTCCCCATGGCAGTAATTTCTGAGTCTTCTGGTCAAGCACCCATGCAACTGACAGGGTAAAGCTGCAAAAGGAGAGTTGAGTTAGCTTGGCAAAAAAAAGAAGACAACTGGTGTTTTCATCTCCTCATACCACATTAGTCATCTTTCTTCTTTCCTGACCCTCTTCTTGTCGTTCTCTCTCCTCTTCTTCTCCTCCTCCTCCTCAGCTGCCTTTCTGTCTCAGGTAGATGTCAGAGGACAACTTTTACCACAGGAGACCTTAACCTGTGTATGGCTGCTAAGTGTCACCTTAGTGAAAAGAGATATTGCTGATAATGCTAATAGTGATGAGGAGAATGATAGATTTTATGAGTGAAAATGTAGACTACATTTAGGAAATGGGCAGGGAGGGAAGAAAAGCCATGTAGTAGGGACCTGATGGAAGATGAGGGATCACTTCACATGGGGAACCATCCCCATCCCTTTGACAGGAAAATGGAGATTAGTGAAGACCTTCTATTCCCATCCTCCTTTGCTTTACCTTATCCGATCCCTCCATTTCCCATTTCTAACATACCAGTCCTCTCCCCTTCCTTCCTCTCACTCTGCCCTGGTATTTCACACTTCATCCTCACTCTCCTATCTTCTTGGTTCCCTTTTTCCTTTCTGCTTTCCACACCTTGGAAACCTAATGTTTCTCACAGTGGAAAAGCCTGTCTTCCTTTCCAAGCTGAGGATGGATGTAGTTTCCCTTCCAGATCCACCCTGTTGCTCGCACAAACCTGCCTGCACAGCTGCTGAGGGACTGACTCCCAGCACTGGAGCATCCTGCTCTGGCAGAAAGGCTTCCCAGATCTTCCCCCACAGGTACTGGCAGTAGATACCTGGCTTGTTGGGGTGCAATGAGCTGCCTGGGGTCTGTGCTTGCAGTCAGCCATGGAAAGGTAGTCAGCAGCCTCCAAGGAGCCCCAGATTCTCAGATTTGCAGATATTAGAGCAAAACACTGATTTGTGTCCCTGAGATGAAAGCTGATGGAGATGCTGTGATGGGCCCTGAAACCAGTGCACATCCCCAGTTACTAGAGGTAGGTGTTCTCCTTCACAGTGTCTCCACTCATGGTGGTACCAAAGGAGAGCGCCCAGCAGGGCAGCATGGGAACAAGCACAGAGGAAAAGAGTGATGGTTTCTAAGTGGACACTGTGCCTCAGTCTGCCTGCCTTTTGCTACTTAGAAGAAAATACTCCTTAATCAAATGCTTGTACTGAACAGATCCAAATTGTCCTGATGGAAAAGTAGTGGGTTTAGTATGTTCTTGGTATGCTAGGATTAATCCTTCACATAGTGTTACGATTTTAGCCAACAGTCATTCATTGTATTAACACATCCTGGATTTTCTAGTCATAGCTTTATCTCCTACTCTTTAACACACCACCAAGCATTTTCCATTTCTGCCCTAGGATCTATTTCCCGCTTCACGCTAAACTTAAACCTTTTACACATTCATTTTATTATTATGCTAATTCCAAGTCAATTTATGATCATTTAAGGATGCAGTTTTGATAGTATAACAAAGTGTTATTGTTTTCACTGAGTTCTAGCATTTACAATACAGCTATTTTTATGAAAGATTAAACACCTCCAAATTTATGAAGGCTATTATGTTTTTAATGACAAAATTAAATGATAGTGAGAAGAGAGAGAAATCGATATATTCAGACCAGGAGTAGAACAAATCTGAAATAACTGGGATGATCCTTTTGACAGAGAGAAACAGGGAACTCATTTTCTACAGTGTTTTAAAACTTTACATCAGGATAAGCAATGCACACCATCTAACAGAAACATTTCTGGGTTTTCCTGTCATTCAACTGGAGACAAATTGATAAAAATGCAGACCAAGAATTTTCTTCAAGATTTGAGGACATAGCATGTAGCTTTGGAAAAAGGACAATTATTCTGTAATATTCTCTGGCAGGCTGTTCACTCAGGAAGTTATTCCAGAATATCCTGGTTTACTGTACACTCATGTTGGTCAGTTTGTACATGTTGACAGTCCCTTACAAACAGGAAAAAAAAATAAATGGGTAGAGAGAAAGAGGAAGAGAGCACAAGGGGAAGAGAGACATGGATCTGTGAAACTGGAAGGTTTTGAAACAAGAAAATTAAATCTGATATTAAAAATGATGAGCAAAATTATCTTATCACATAGGAGAGATTATGACCATCTGTGTGTATGTGCAAATGGATGTACCATTCCATGTGTGCTGCAATATGGAATATAATGGAAAAAGGGAGACTGTAATGTCTTCTAGCAACTTGTAGAAGAAATGAACTAGTGTGTTGCTCTTTTCACAGTCACTAATATTGAAGGAAAGAGGGAAGGTACCAGTTGAACAAGATCTGGGTTACAGGTAAAAAATGGAAAACCCTAACTCAAAAACCCAACAGGAGCAACATGACCCTGTCATTCACATGGGTGATGCTTTGCTTCAAGGAGGGGCGAGGGGGCAATCCCTGAGCTCTAAGTATGGCTGAGGCTGGCGACCCTGCACGTGCAGAGGCCAGGCCAGGCAACAGGATCTCCCAGGGCTTTCTGACACAAGCCCCGAGGCTTCATCCCTCAAAGACACATGAGCACAGAAGATATACTACCCTCAGAGAGCTTCTGGAGGCAGGTAAAGGGAAATTTCCTTTCTTCGAAACAGGGAAGTGAGACCATCCTACAGAAACCAAAAGATTTACTGATTTTTCATACTTCAGCAAGAGATAGCGTGTTTTGCTTTCCCTTCAGCCTTAGATGTATGAGCTATCCCAACAGAAAAGTCCTTGCATCTCTTCCCTTTTTTTCTTGCTGTTCCTCTTACTCTGGTCACACAAAGGTAAATTAGTATGCAGGGTGGAAGGCAGAGGGAAATGAGGCAGTCATAGCAGATTTATATGAGGAGACTTCCGCATCTGGAATAACATAATGCAAACAAGAATTCTAGAGCACAGAAGGAAACTAGGGACGTACCCTGCTCAAGAAGAACACAAAGATAAGTCAAAAGGGAAAATTATTTTCCTCAACACTAACCAAAGGCAGGGATATGGACAAAAAGACCTTTCACATCTTCTTACATATGGTACTATGAGTGTACAGTTGAGAATCATCAGCATTAAACCATAAGATATGAAGGTCACTTATCTAAACTTCCATCCAGGCCTAAGCAATGTAGATGTTAATATATACTCATTACTTTGAAAGCTCAGATGACTCATAAAACGGGAGCTACAATCTTCCATTTCCCAGCATTATTGTAGCATTTTATTAGTTAAGACTATAATACGAAGCAAATTTTCTCCATCATCAACACAACTTTTTTTGCATGCGATTTAAGAAACAAGGAGTTAGCAACAAAAGCTCCATTTCATTATTGTTAATTTTTTTTTATTAGATGCCATGTTTTTATGGCAGCTAATATGCCCCATCATCTTCCCTCTCAATTTCCATCAGTTTTTTAACAAAGAGCCATGTAACTACAGCTGCTTTCTAAAATATCACTGCTGTTACTTGAAACTTCTTAGTAACACTGAGTATCAAGCTTAGAATGCTTTGTCTCAGAAATGAAGGGGCAGGACTAACCTGATCTTCTATGACAAGGTAACCTGCTTAGTGGATGAGGGAAAGGCTCTGATTGTTGTATACCTAGACTTTAGTAAAGCCTTTGACACTCATAGCATTTTCTTGGGGTAACTGGCTGCTCATGGCTTGGACAGATGTATTCTTTGCTGGGTAAAAAACTTTCTGGATCGCCAACTGCAAAGAGTTGTGGTGAATGGAGATAAATCCAGTTGGTGGCTGGTCACAAGTGGTGTTCCCCAGGACTTAGTACTGGGGCTAGTTTTGTTTTAAGTCTTTATCAATTATGTGGATGAGGGGATAGAATGCATCTGCAGTAAGTTTGCAAACGACACCAAGTTGGGTGGGAGTGTTGGTCTGATTGAAGGTAAGAAGGCTCTACAGAGGGGTCTGGATAGGCTGGACCAATGGGCTGATGCCAAATGTATGAGATACAACAAAGCTGAATGCCAGGTCCTGCACTTGGGTCACAACAACCCCACTCAGTCCTTGGAAAGCTGGAAAGCTGTGTGGCAGAAAAGGACCTGGAGGTGTTGGTCACTAGGCAGCTGAATATGAGCCAGCAGAGTGCCCAGGTGGCCAAGAAGGCCAATAGCATCCTGGCTTGTACCAGAAAGAGTGTGGTCAGCAGGACTAGGGAAGTGATTGTGCCCCTGTACTCGGTACTGGTGAGGCTGCAGCTTGAATACTGTGTTCAGTTTTGAGCCACTCACTACAAGAAAGACATTGAGGTGCTGGAGAGCATCCAAAGAAGAGCAACAAAGCTGGTGAAGGGTCTAGAGCACAAGTCTTATGCGGAACAGCTGAGGGAACTGGGGTTGTTTAGTCTGGAGGAAAGGCTGTTCCTGTGTACCGAAAAATAAGCAGGTGGGGAAGGAGGTCGGCCTGGCTAAAGAGGGACCTTTGGCTGGATCTCAAGAACAAAAGGAGATTCTATTGCCTTTGGAAGAGGGGACAGGTCTCTCATGAAGACTATAGAGATGTAGTGAAGTTATGCAGGGACAACTTCAGGAGAGCCAAAGCGCAGCTAGAGCTCAACTTGGCTGAAGCTGTTAAGGATAACAAAAAATGTTTCTATAAATCTGTTAACAGCAAAAGGAGGATTAGAGAAAATCTCTCTCCCTTACTGGATGTAGAGGAAAACATGGTAACTAAGGATGAGGAAAAGGCTGAAGTGCTCAACGCCTGCTTTGCCTCAGTCTTTAGCAGTGGAACTGGCTGTTCCCTGGACACCAGCCTCAGGAGCTGGGACATGGGGAGGGGGAGCAGAATGAGGTCAGCACAGCTGAAGACGAGGTGGTCAGAGACCTGCTGCACCACTTGGATGCACACAAGTCTGTGGGACCGGATGGGTTACACCCAAGGGTGCTGAGAGAGTTGGCAGATGTGCTCACCAAACCACTGTCCATGATTTACCTGAAGTCATAGCTAACTGGGGAGGTCCCGATGGACTGGAGGGTGGCAAATGTGACACCCATCTACAAGAGAGGCAGAAAGGAGGAAACAGGAAACTATAGACCTGTCAGTCTGACCTCGGTGCCAGGGAAGGTCATGGAGCAGGTCATCTCGGGTGCCATTAAAAGTCATATAATGGACAACCAGATGATGAGGTCCAGTTAGAATGGGTTTATGAAATGCAGGTCCTGCCTGACAAACCTTATCTCCTTCTACGACAGGGCCACCTGCTTATTGGATGAGGGAAAGGCTGTGGATGTTGTTTACCTTGAGTTTAGTAAGGCCTTTGACACCTTTTCCCACAGCATTCTCCTGGCAAAAATGACTGCTCGAGATTTGGACAATCGCACACTTCGCTGGGTAAAAAACTGTCTGGATGGCCGGGCCCAAAGAGTTGTGGTTGGCGGCCGGTCACGAGTGGTGTCCCCCAGGGCTCTGTTTTGGGGCCACTCCTGTTTAACATCTTTACTGATGATCTAGACGAGGGGATCGAGTGTACCCTCAGTCAGTTTGCAGATGACACCCAGTTGGGTGGGAGTGTTGATCTGCTCGAGGGCAGGGAGGCTCTGCAGAGAGACCTGGACAGGCTGGAGCCATGGGCTGAGGCCAACTGGAGGAGTTTCAATAAGGCCAAATGCCGGGGGCTGCCCTTGGGCCACAACAACCCCCAGCAGCGCTACAGGCTTGGGGAGGAGTGGCTGGAGAGCTGCCAGTCAGAGAGGGACCTGGGGGTGTTGATTGACAGCCGGCTGAACAGGAGCCAGCAGTGTGCCCAGGGGGCCAAGAAGGCCAATGGCATCCTGGCTTGTGTCAACAATAGCGTGGCCAGCAGGGACAGGGAAGGGATCTCACCCCTGGACTCGGCACTGGTGAGGCTGCCCCTCGATTCCTGTGTTCAGTTTTGGGCCCCTCACTCCAAAAAGGACATTGAATGACTCGAGTGTGTCCAGAGAAGGGCAACGGAGCTGGTGCAGGGTCTGGAGCACAGGTCGTACGGGGAGCGTCTGAGGGATCTGGGGGTGTTTAGTCTGGAGAAGAGGAGGCTGAGGGGAGACCTTATAGCCCTCTACAGCTCCCTGAAAGGAGGCTGCAGAGAGCTGGGGATGAGCCTCTTTAACCAAGTAACAAGCAACAGGACAAGAGGTATTGGCCTCAAATTGCACCAGGGAAGGCTTAGATTAGATATTAGGAAGCATTTCTTTACAGAACAGGTTGTTGGGTGTTGGAATGGGCTGCCCAGGGAGGTGGTGGCATCCCCATCCCTGGAGGTGTTTAAGAGTCGGGTTGACTTAGCGCTGAGGGATCTGGTGTAGTTGGGAACTGTCAGTGTTAGGTTAATGGTTGGACTGGATGATCTTCAAGGTCTTTTCCAACCTAGATAATTCTGTGATTCTGTGATTCTCAGGGGAGACCTTGTCATTCTCTACAACTACCTGAAAGGAGTTTGTAACAAGGTATGTGTCGATCTCTTCTCCCAAATAACAAGGAATAGATAGGACAAGAGGAAATGGCTTCAAGTTGTGTCAGGGGAGGTTTAGAATGGGTATTAGGAAAAATTTCTTGACCAAAAGGGTTATCAAGCAGTGGAATGGGCTGCCCAGGGAAGTGGTGGAGTCACCATCCCTAGAGGTATTGAAAAGACATGTAGACATGGTTCTCAGGAACATGGTTTAGTGGCAGACTAGGCAGTGTTAGGTTAATGGTTGGATTTGATAATCTTAAAGGTCTTTTCCAGCCTAAATAATTCTATGATTCTATGACTTGTCTCCAGGCTAAGACACCTAAATATAGGTATTTTATCCAAGTTCACATGTTGACATCTGCAGTTATGTATCTTTCTCTGGAGATGAATCCCACTCTAAACCCTCAGTAGTGGGATTACATGGGACTCTTTTAATATTTCAACAATATGCATGGCAATTCCAGCAACTCTTATTTTGTTCTAGGAAAAGGCAATTGTACACAAATGCATATGATATCCACATGTTAGTTGTGCACAAGTACATAGGCACCCTAGAGAGTAGCCGTTCTTTTCCTGTAATGATAAAACTAATTGAGTATGTACAACTGTTTTTCTTATTTTCACCCATGAGAACAAATGATAGTAGTAGAAAACCTTTGTTATGGTATTGCAGCTTTTTCTCTTCAGTTGTCACATTCTGTCTGTGCTGTTTCACCCTTGTCATGGATGTCTGTTGCCATCTCTCTTACAAAATGCCACTGGCACCACTAGAAACAAGGTTGTAACAGGTTGATTTATCACTGTCAGATGTATTTTATTTCATTCTATCTAAAATGACTGTTATTATTAAAGCACTTTTCTCATTACAAACTATTTACATGTTCACTATTTGATACTAAGGAAATCATTTGTGGTTTTGCAAGAGAAAATTACCAGGGTCAAGTAACTTTTGCACATCTTATTTTGTATTGTTAGGTGGAAACACAGCACTCTTTTTCTCCATACAAAGTAATTGCTGCCTGTAAAAAGGAACATTTGCTGCTTCCACTGCAAAGGCCATTTCTGTGGGCCAGTTAACTCAATGATTAATAACTCCTGTGATTCTTTTAATGTGACCCAACAAAGCAGATAACCAACCTTCCCACTCAAGGTGCCCCTTGACTGAAAATCCATCAATGCACCTCCATCTCCCAAGACTGAACACTTGGTCCTCACATAGGAGATGTCTGTCAAATCGCTCTGGATTGTACTGACAGCTTACTCTCAAACTTTTATAATCTCAAGGGATTCCTATTTTTCCATCTCCCTATATAGTGAAAGGGCTCAAACCAATGAATTTCTGATTAAGACTAAACTGTGATGCATGAAAGTTTTGCTTGTGTTTGTTTCCCAAGGACTCCTCAACTGTTTTCCCTAGGTCTCTGTCTATCTAGACAAAAGTAAAACATTCCCTGTATAACTTACTGATAGCAGACTCAATGCCCTCAGTGGGCACTTGGGAAAACTAAGATAAGGGAACTGGAACAAAAGGACACAGAAATACAACCTAGGGAGGATGATCTTGCTGATTTAGGAAGAAGACACCTGGACTTCGCTTCACAGGCATGCTCTGGAAAGAAGGTCAACTAGCAAACACCGTTAAGAAGACCATTTACTTCCTCCCTCGACCACAGAAGACCCTCACTCTATTTTTAATTACGCATGTTTGGACTATGTAAATGAGTTCTGGGAACTCATTATCATAATACACCCCTTTCCAGGAAATCTAATGAATATGTATGATTTGTGTGTATGTAAACAATGTCTCTTGCTAGTTCTGAGGAAGCCCTTATGGTGGAGAATTCCCAGGGCAACCCCAGCACTGTTAATAAAGAATACCTGCTGTACTGGATCCATCTGAGCCAGAACTGGTTTTCCCCTATAGCAGCCCTCACGGTGCTGTGGTTTATGCTGGGAGCTGGCAGGGCGTTGATGGCACCCTGGTGTTGTGGCTACTGCTGAGCAGCGCTTACACAGCACCAAGGCTCTTTCCAACATTTCCCCCAGTGGGACGGGGTGGGCAAGACCTTGGGAGGGGACACAGCCAGGACAGCTGACCCGAACCGACCAAAGGGATATTCCAGACCATATGACGTCTGCTCAGTATAAAGCTGGGAGAAAGGAGGAAGGTTGTGGAGTCACCCTTGGTCCTCCGAGGCAACCACTACGCGTATCGGAGCCCCGATTCCTGAGAAGGCCTGACATCGCCTGTCCATGGGAAGTAGAGAATAATCTGTTTTCATTTTCCCTTCTGTGTGTGGACCTTTGCTTCACTTTGCTTACATTAAAACTGCTTTTGTTTTACCCACAAGGGTTGAGTTTTTTCCTATCTTATTTTCTATCCCCCTTTTTGCCCTGTTGAGAAAAAAAGGGGAAGGGGAGGAAGTGATAGAGCAACTTGGTGGGTACCTGGCATTTAGCCAAGGTCAAACCACCACACCTGCTTAACAGTTATATTGGATTCTGACTGTTGAGTGCATTTCTTTGTTTCAATAGAAAAACCCATACCTGCACACAGACCTTCATGGAACTCCCTTAATGTCTCACTTCATCATCAAATATATCAAGTAGGGATATATGAAGTATACCAGAGTCCTTCACAGAGATTAGTTTAAACACAAACCAAATTAAATAGTTCAGCAACACAGTGAGATCACAGCTTACCTGATCATCCAATGCAATTAATGTCCAAATGATGTTTGTCTGACTTTGAATGCAAAGTCCTTTGAATGGAGAGGGTCTTTGTGAACAAGTTACACAATGCCTTGGCAACAAAGGCAGAAAGAAATTTATTCTGGACTACCAAGAATACAACTGCATAAACCAAATGCCCAGACCTCTTGTTGAGCAAACAAACAGGCTTTATTACCCAGGGGTTTCCACCAAACTGACTTGCTCTTGATGTGCTAGCGGAAAGGTTCCCTCAACCTCCTCCCTTCCTAAACACCCCGGGCAAGTCATGGGAGCACCAACACAGTCACAGTAAACACTGAGGTAGTCAAAGCTCACATGCTCAGGCAGACAACCGCCAAGGTCCATAAATTTAAGTCTGGTTCTGACAGTTTTATTGGGTCAGGACCACAGTGTTTTGTACTGCACTGGATTCAGCTGCAAGCCTGGCTGATCTTTCTGGCTTGGCTCTCACCTTGAGCAAGGATGCCTCCGGGAAGTTTCAGCTCCAGTTCACACTCATGCCAAGGAAATGGGCTGAACATCCAAGCTGAACTATTTTGCCTCTGACAATCACCTTCTGACTACAATGCTGCTTTGGTGATGTTTTTTTCTTATTTGACCCTCCCCCTCAAAAGTAGTCTTCTGCCAGTATATAAACGTGCTTGCTGACAACACAAAACCAATTAAAGCTGTCTCAGTACTACCATTAAACTGTCATCTAGTATAGCCAAATTTGAGGATACAATCCTTGCATCTACAATACATTGGCTTATCTGTACTAGCCAGGGGGTCTTCATAACACTTTATTCTTCATGTCATGCCTCAGGTAGTAATCCCCCTGCTCCCTCCTTCCAACCTGGGTACTTCACTGAAAACACACCCTTAACAGCTTGGTTAGAACAGGCATTCTGAACTTCCTGTTTTGTTTTTTGTTGTTGTTGTTGTTAAATAAAGCCTACACAGGCCTATCACAAGTAATTCTCAATTTAAGAATGTATAAGCAACATAAGAACTCTGATGGACTAGACCTGCAATTCAAAGTGTTTCTTTGAGCTGTATCTGTCTACACTGGCAGGTGATAGGAATGTTGCCCTTACTTGGCACACATAAGAACAGTGATTGCATCAGTCTCTCAGTGCAGAGGTGGTCTCTCAAGTCCAGAAACTGTGGAACAGTATTTACACCAGAAAAAAATTAATAGCATTAAGGTGATGAGTAATGGCAAAAAAATAAAAGGAAAACATTGTGCTCTCCCTTTCTCAGTGTCTTCTGGAAGTTATGCATTAATCAAAGATCTGAGCCTGGTTAAAGAACTGGAAGAAACTCACACCTCGAATTTCTTAAGAGGCGAAACTAAATGACCTACTGGTCTACCTTTGGCCTTAAAATCTAAGATTACCTGTCCATCTAAAGCCTTGTACAACATCAAAGAAAAAAAAAAAAAAAAAAAAAAAAAAGCAAACTCCTTAATCTGCGCTTGTGCTCTGAAAGAGCAGCAGAGCCCAGTTTAATGCCTTCCAGTAGCTGGTTGGCTCAGTCTGCAAGCAAAAGTGAAAGCACAGAGCAGACAGGTTTTCTGACTGCCAGCCCAGCACAATTTTGTCCCTTCCATCACACACAGCAGTAGCAATGTAAAGGTTAGCAGGCCAAAGTGTGCATATGCAGGAGAAAACAGGATCTGGTCCTTTTGCCAGGTGTCCTATCACAGCAGGGGGAACAGATGGGAAAATCAGCAAAATTTGGATGCACAAAAAAGCTACTCCATCGGACAGCATGCTACCTATTTGAAAATATGACCTTCCAGAAGAGAACTTCCCACTAAAATCACTAGCTTAACATTGCTTTACATCAAAAGTAAATGCCAATAAAAGAATTGGAGGTAAGCAACAAGTCTGATATACTTCTGGCTTTGTTCTTGAAAAGGCAAATTTACAACTGAATCAGTCATTAGAAAGTCAATTTGCAGCTGTGACAAACAAGGGAAGAGCTATTCAAGTCACAGTATCATCAATAGTATTAATGATCTTGGTAATGAAAAGCTGATGACTTTTAACAAGTGTTATCTGACACACAAGATAAATACTATTAAATATGAAAAGTCTCTTTAATTACATATGGAGTTTAGAGGTTTGTAAAAATCAAGAAAATTGGTACGTCGCTGTCTCCTTTACCTGTCACTGGTCAGAATATTGTCACGGTTCGATTACTGCCAGTGCCACTGATGCTTGAGCCCTGGCTTCTGACATGTGGAGGCACGGGCTTCTCTTCTGGATCTTTCCATCAGGAATCTGTAGGTTCAAGGCTATTGCAAATACCAGTGCTAGTTCTGTACAACTGGGTAGTGGACACACTGCAGGTTCCCAGCTAACAAAAATGTTATCACATTTAAACGGTTTTACCTGTGTATTTGTTTTTCTTGTGTAAGAACCTCACAGAGCTGCCTATGTCGTGTTTTTCTCTGAGACACTGATAGTCACAAAAGCTTATTATATCTCTTGAAGGAGAGTTAAAAAGGCACAGTCCGACAGTCAATTCCTGACCAGGTTTGTAATTTAGAATTCAGCAGGCTTTTTTTCCAGTGCCCATGATAAACACTCTGCTTAAATGCTTTTAAATGCCTGTCCTGCTTTTCACTAAGATGGCAAATGTCTGCTTAAGAAAAAAAAATCCTTCCCAATCTTAACACTTCTTTACATATCTATTTTTATACCAAAATTTAAAACAGCAAATAAAAGATTATTCTTTTTCATTTCAATAGGTAATGTGTTTTCTTAATTTTTCTGGCAATTCTATTAAGTTCTCTTGGTTAGTGAAGTTTAACCTAGCTTTGTGAATATCAGAGCTACTTCCTACTACTTCTGCTCTATGGCATAATCAAAGGAGGGAAATACAGTTTCATTAAATTGCACCTCCAGATACATATTCTACATGCTCCCATCAACAAACCCCTTAAAGAGTCTCATCTTTGACCTAAAAATCTAAGTCATGTTCACTCTAGTTTGGAGGGTAAGCCTGGGGTGCAAGGCTTCTCTCACAAGGAATGGGAAGAACCGCTCAGCCACAAAAGGATTAAAATCTCAGATGAATCATTTTATGTACAGTATTTTCTTAAATAAATCAAATTTCAGTCTTGATTAAATTGGACCCTTTCTCCATTTATGTCTGAAATACATGTATAACAATGTGATTCATCAAAAATATGACATATAAAATAAATTTCAATAGTATATACACAATTATCATTGACACATTAAAAATTGCACAGTTTCATTTAACAGAGAACTAAAGTAAAAATACTCCTAAAGCAAGGTGCTCTGAACACCTGCTATCCAATCTCCTTTTTCTGTTTTCTGAGGAAGAAGAAATGAGCCCCTAGAAGGCACGTATATAAGATGCATATAAAGATATTTGGGGTGAGTTTGTATGTATGTCCTCCCAAACTTCCTGAATCCACTCAAATAGGAAATAATATTTACTATTTGATTTTTTTTTTTTTAATTAAAACACGAGTTTATACTTGATTGAAAATAAATTCTAGCTACGACTAGAAGAAGGAGGAAGAGAAGGGAGGGAATGGGGTAGAGAACAAATTCATGAAGTATCTTCACTTCACTTACCAGTTGTTTGAAAACAGAAGTAAAACACACTTCTCCCTGGCTTCCTGAATGGCACTTTAACTGTATTTCCTAGCTTTCATCTGGGATAGAGTTAACTCTATCCCGGCTGAAACCAGGACACGTATCCTGCTCATTTTCACTTCTCTGCCACCAGCAGCTAAATGAAGCATTTTTCCTTTGAGATGTTCCTCTCTGTTGCTGCTGGGAGCTGAGGACCCTCAGCCCTTCCAGGAGTTGCTTAGGATCCAGTCTGTTTGAGCCTGTTACTGTTCCCTGTGTATTAATTATCATCACCATAGAAACAGACATAAAGTGCATTTGACTTAAAGAGGAAGCACAATTAATGGTTTGTAGTTCCAATTTAAAATGTTATTAACCTTTCATAATCAGAACCAGATACTCTCAAATTTTGAAATGATACAGTATTTTATTAAATTTTGAAGCTGCCTCCATTAAAATCACTGGAGGTGTTAAAGACATGCCTTTGACTTTTAAAGGGAATGAGGTAAACTCCTAAGTACCTGAGCTAACTACAGGAATTTTATATGAATAATTGGGTATGATGCCCCCATGAGAACATGGAAAGAGTTTCATATCTTTACAATAGTAAAGAGCCTTGCTGTATTTATTACTCACTTTCTCCCAGCCTAAGGATTTGAGAGGCCAAAAGGGGATGCTGAAACAAGGTGGGTGAGCAAAAAACACATAATGAAAAGGGTGTGAGGATTGTCATATTATCAAAAGGAGACAAAAAGTTTAACATATTTAATTATGGAATTTTAACTAACGGAATTTGTAATCCAAACCATTGGCCACCTTTATTTTGCCAAGTAGAACCAAAGGCTGTAATTCATGATACCTCTGGGACAAATCACACTGCAGCAACTTGTTAAAAACATAGCACATAACTGTCCAAACTGGCCAACCGTATGGTCAAACCTGTCTGCCAATATCCATCTGGGTCTATCAGAGGATGCAATTCATTGCATTACCAGAACTGCCCACGCACAATGCTCCTGAGTGGGAACACGGATTAAACTTTTTTCATTAATACATAGCTCTTGGGCAGCTGAGAAGCACTGTGGGAAGGAGACAAGCCACCAAACTGCACAAAGAGTAGCTACAGCTCATTCTGAGCTCACTGTCTCCCTTGGGGAAAACCACAGCATAAAGGCAATATGCTCTGTAGTATGTTACTGTGCACCAGAACTTTGGGTACCTTCAGCTGCCTTCCAGCTTAAATCACCAACATGAACGTACATGCACACATGGGATACACAACACATGAGTTGAGTCGAGACCTTTGCAGCAGCTCAGCTGACATCCTCAATGCAATAAGTAAAGCCAGGGAAAAACGTGATAATAGCCTGGCACCTCAATTCCCTTCACCTGTTGTAAAGCTACACCCCATGAGTTTAGGAGGCTCTTGCTTTGCCCAGATGGCACAGTCGGATGACCAGTGGAGCACAGTTTGCGCTTACTGCTACCTCAATGCCTACATTTCTTAAAGGCAAAACTCCTGCTGAGTCCAATGGTGCAGTATCAGAGGGAAGGTTCTCCTCAATACCATCTGGGGATCTGGCCATCCTCATCAGATGTAATACCAAAAATGATTCACAGACTCCTGAAACAGAAACATTTTCTATCTCAGGAAATGGAACTGTAAGAACAAAGTATTAATGAATGGTTCATCTGATAAAAGCTTCACAGTGTGCTTGATCACAAAGCAGTTAGAAACTGTCTTAACTCACTCTCTATTTTTAGTGCAAAGTACCACACAAAGACTGCAAATGTGAGAAAAAAACATGAACAGAAAAATACCTCATACATAGATGCATTACAATTCACACAGACTTTGTTATGGTTTACTTTATGTACAACCCTGCTTTAAAAATCACACCTTAAAGTCGCATGTAGATTTGTAACTATGAGCAAATTATACGAATATCTGTAAGCCTCACTGTAAAAATGTGAGAAAACCAAACCTTAATACCTACAGCTATAAACTGCAGGAATATTAAGACCTTATGTGGTAACAGCTTCATAGAATGTCATCCAGGAAATAAACACAAATGATTGTGTTTATGCTTCCCAGTCTAAAATAAAGCATTGTTGTTTGTTTGTTTGTTTGTTTGGGGTTTTTGTGTGTGTGTGAAAAAAACAACTGCTGGAACAACTCTGCAAGGAACTATCAAAAGTTTATCATACACACAAACACATATGTCAATCTATCTATCTATCAATCTATCTATCTATCTATCTATCTATCTATCTATCTATCTATCTATCTCTCTCTCTACCATATGTATGACATACAACGTAGTTTTACTATCTTTACTCCACTATAGAACGTGAAGTCACAAAAAGCAATGAATACATGGTTATTTAAAATGGAATTAAGTTCAGCCCAGAACCTGTTGGCATACTTACTTAATTTGAGTAATTTAGTATTCTTCCATCTATTTACACGTTTACATCAAAATGCAGCTATTACAGTCGTTGTAAAGCACCCCAGGGAAATTGAGGATGTCTTACCCCGTTTTATAGGCAGTTGGGCAACAGAGACAGAAATATATCAAGCAACAGTCCATAGGCATAGGATTAACCAGTATCAGATGCAGAAATCAAATTCAGAGACCTGACTGGAGAAAGAATAAAGCATTAAATCTTTTTTAACCAAAACTGCATAACTGTTGTAGAAACATATTGGGAAAGATCTCCCAGTGTCTTCCATGGGGCAGGTGTAGCAGGGTTTTTTGTTGTCAGATTGAGAGACAGAAGAAACATCTGTTCCAGAACAGCGATTCTGTACTCATATCAAATGCAGGTAGGAAAGGGTCTTGTCCTTGAGCTAAAGTAGATTATCAGGGTTTTCAGTATCCCATGTGGATGTCCCGCACACTCAGCTACTACTCACTGCTAGTGCCTTAACTCCAAATAAATAAATAAACAAAATGAACATAAAAAGCTCTCATTTTCCTCTCAGTGAAAACCAGGAAAAAAGAAGAAATAAGAAAAATTTTCATGGGAGGTAAAATATCTGGGGAGCTATATCTGGGAAGTGTGAACTCCCAGACAGATATTTTTTTCTTCAAACCAAACTACTTCTGTATGCTATTACTTCTATATCTTTCTATCAGAGAAACATGGAAGCAGTAGGGCTGGGAGATGCAGCCAAGCACAGCCACCTGCAGATACTATGAAAACTACAAAATATTTCCTGGAGTAGCAGATGCCAATGTTTAGCTTGCTACTGAGATTGAGAAGAAACAGGGGACGGAAGGCTCAAGTAGGAGAAAAACATGAGGAAAGCTTCTGTGCTGAAGGATGGAGCGATTAAATAAAAAGATGGCTAAATAAAAATGTAAATCTGGGTTCATATGTCTTTTCTGGGAGGTATAAAATGTGCACAATAAGCAGGAATGTGTAGATTGTTGTTTTCCCTCGATTCGGGTCCACATTAATATTTCTGGTCCCAGAAATCTTCTCTCTCATTGAAAATGAGGTGCTCCTGACAGAAGGAGTTTTGCACATTTGAAGTATTTAGCCTAAGGGTTTGAGCTAAAGTGAATATGAGTCAATAATGCAAAGTGAAACAAAGTAAATAATGAAATCAATGGCAAAACTCCCACCAAGTCTAGCTCCCAGTGGACTACAGATCAAGCCATGAGGCAGTGGGAATACATCCGGTGGAACAGAAATCCTGAGAGGAGAATGTATTTAGGAAAAAAATGTTTCTACATTTCTTAATGTGATTAAGAGCTATGGAAGGAAATCAACCACTCAGCACTACAATGCCCCTCGTGATGATGTAATGACCTACCTCAGCAAGGGTCCAGGCACTGCCAAGGCCAGTAGCAGTGTGTGACATTTGTTCAAGAGAGCAAATTTTTACTGGGGAGAGAAGTTATATTCCTTGGTTATTGTGCATATTGTCAATAAACCCACATTTTCTGTCAATGAAGACTTGTAAATTTCTTTTTCAAGGTAAAAGAAAAAGAAAATACATTCAACATGAGAAATACGCTAGGAGGAATGAACAGATAGTACTGTAAATAGGAAAAGGTCAGACATTTTCTTCTACCTGCTGTTTTCTTCTCAAAGTTTTCATTAGAACAATGCCTAAAAACGCAGAATAATTTGCAAAGGCTGATTAAAAAGCAATATGGAGTCATCTGAGAAAAGTGGGGTTATATGTGACCACAAAAGAGGAAATGAAATGTACTAGGAGTGTAAAAATATTTCTGTCTGTCATTTAAGGAAATACATCTAATTATCTTATTTTTCATCGTCTGCCTTTTTCTGTTTTCCAGTTTAGTAGAATTAAAGGAGCTTAGTGGGTCCCTTACACTCCATCATCTTCTGTTTGGTAACAGCTTTTAGAGGATCCAAAATTGCCAGGTATTTTTCTGGACAAGAACTACGAGCTGGATGCTGCGCACCATCCAGGTTTCTTAGACAAGTAAAGCACAGACTGATTAAGTGACTTGTACAAGACTATATAGGAAATCTGGAGTAGAACTCAAAATAAAACCAGTGCCTCCTCAGGCAGAATTCAGCGCCGTAACACCTAGACCACACTTTTGTCACTACTTCAGTGTTATCACAAAACCAGAACAGGAATTAAATTCTGACAAATAATCAATTACATAATCAAGGCAATCTGTCCTGGGGAAGGTATGTTTTACTCACCAGTTTCCCTCAGTCTTCAGCCAAAGGTCTGATGGCTATGGTATTGCAAATCAAGAGCTCAGATCTGGCAGAATAATGCCCAAAAAGGTACAAGTTATTTAGTGTTATGACTTACCTGCACCTCACTGAGCATAAAGAAATACAATAATTGTCCTCTGCCTAACTGAAACACTAAGGTTCATTGGAAATTCAGGGGATGATTTCTGATTTCTAACTGCTTGCTGCTTCCCAGTGCCTGGTATTCTGTTAAGGACAGGAGATATACACTGCTGGCTGGTCACTCTTTGAAATGATAATGAAAAAGTTAATTCTCTTGGAACTAATCAGATGCTACACACCATTCTACAATTATTCTATCAAACAAAGGTCCATCTAAAGCAAAAGTAGTCTAACGCCATTAAATGATGCAGTCACATGTAGTTTCAGCTGTCACAAATCAGAGATCTAGTCACCCTCAGCATCGATTTTTTCTGTAGGGTTTTGTGGAAATACTCTCTTTCAAAACTCTTAAGATCTCTGTGTTCATCTAATTTCACTTGTTCTGAAGAAAGATATTAATACTTTGGCAAAGATATGGACCTCATTGTTGGTAATATGGACTGCCCAATAGCTGGATGACTTCAAAAGATCCCTGCCTTTTTTAATTTAAGACTAAATAGCATTATATCTCCTTTTGAATGATGGGCTATAAAACCATCTGCCCGTACAGTTGTTTTAGGTTTCTCATTATTTTAGACTGCACACTATGTATTTGTTATTTTAAATTACAGCGCTGTAATTCATATCCTCTGGCATAAGAGATGGAAACTGAAAAATCTGAATGCCTACTAAAGGCTGATGTGCTCAAGGGAGAGCAAGAAGCATAAACATGTTGGCATTAATGCCCTTGTCAGAGATTTTTTTTTTTTACAGCAGGTGGGTTGAAACTTGTGCTTGCTGATGATAAATGTATTAAATCATCATGTCTGGAAGCCTTGACTCAGCACCTGCCAGTTGTAAGGATCTGCTGGCCCATCTTATGGCTCTAACACAGTGTGCAGAGTACTTGCCCTGTGCTGAAATGCACTTGAAGGAGCTGCTAGCAAGCACTCTCCTGGTAATGGACACCAGCGTGGGGGCTTTGTGAATCGAGTCCCCTGAATTCTCCAGACTGAACAGAATAATGCAACAACTGACACATAAACAAAAAAAAAGCTGACATCCTGTGATGTTCCTGTTAATATCTCCTTAAGAAAGTCCCACCACATTCATGAACTAGTATGAAATGCTCTAGGAAGGAAAGGAAACACACATTAAAAGACAAACCAACCCCTTGCTGGAAATCCTAGAGGTCAGACCTGGTTTAGTGATTTCCTCTGAGATTTCCAGCACAGGTGAAGCCTTTTTCTTTCTCACCTGCATCCTACCAAGACCCACAAAAACATCTGCCTACAACCTGGCCACATGTTGCTAAGAATTTTCCATAAATCTAGTGAATTAAAATATCCTGCAGCAGAAACCCAATAGCCTGCTCCAACTTCCTATTGTCCCTTCCTACAAAAAGTGTTGAATGTCCACACAGGACATCTAGATTAAAAATGCAATAGCTATTACATTCTTAAAGGTGGAACCTAAATTATTCTATACGTATTTCTCTGTCTGGGCAAGACTCTAATTCAATAATTGTCTTCTTAAGTAACTTAAAAATTACACTTCTGACAAGTGGTTAATAAGCCACTAGAGTTAGCATAAACTTCTTCCTTACAAGAATAAACTAAGAGTGACAGAGATGGGAACTGGTTTAATTAAATCCTAGAATAGCAGCCTTATTTAAACAAAGTTAATACCATCTGTTAAAAAGTTTCATTGTTTAAAAGCTGGAAAGGTTGGTGAAGGGTTCAGTAAACTACTTGTTGCTTCTGTCACAGGACTCTCAAGGGAGAAATCTGGAAAAAAAAACCAACAAAAAACCCCACATCTATGCAACACACCACTACACTCAATCAACAGTATACTCTACTTTAAAAATGGTATGGAAGAACTCAGCTGGAAATTGAGTGTCGGTGTTCTCTCGCATTGACCACAACAATGTATTTGTCTTAGTGCTCTGACAGTCGAACAAGCAGACATGCATGAATGATGCTTAGGGATGGCACTTGTGTATGTGATGCTTCTCAAAACCTGTTCAAGGACATGTCATCCTTGGAACACGCATTTCCTAATTCTGTCAAATTTGGTGCCTCCATGGGTTATCTGACAAGTAATTGTCAGTTCTTTAACCTAAAAGTGTCTGGGAAAAACTTCAGAGATCAATGGGAACACAGAGATATTTTGGTTTTCTCCTCTCTGCACACTCATCTCCCTTCAGCAGCAGGCTTTCCCCACATCACACCCTGCTTTCATACATCAATGTCCTCATCAAAGGGTGATCCAGCTGTAACGTGTAACTCAGGGCAGACCTGAGCTGACTTACACTGAGCACTGTGCAGCGAGGTGACCATGGTGCAAGGCCTGTTACAAGCAAACACTTGCGAGCACTCCCAGCCCTCTCCCCAGTCTCCTCTGCACTCCTGCATCCATGTCATCACACTTCCACTATTGCTCACACCTCCGGCTGCAAATACTCTGCCTGCATACATCCCAGCTCAGCATCCTCTATCCCAGTTTGCCTGGAGGGTTCCTGGCTTCACCCCTACATTGTGCTCAATGCTGTGCCACAGCTCCCAAGCAGCCTGTCCTGTGGCCACCTCACCCAGGGCTCAGACTCAGTTCTTGCTACAGTTTTGGGAAGAGGTATGCAAAAAACACTGATTACATCCTCAGAGTAGAGTAGTGCACACTGATAACTAGTGCCCCTGCTCGCAGGACCAGAGAGACCAGAAAACACTGAGGGCATGGGAGGTCAACAGAAAAAAAAAAAAAAATCAGCAAAAAGGGGGGACCCAAAGCTGCTCTGACATCTGTAAATTGACCTGGTCTCTGAGCAGTGCCCCAGGCATGCATGCACAAGCTTATCTGCAGGGTCAGGAGCACAAGTGCAGACCCCAGGGGTGAGCAGATGTGCTCTATCCCCTTTTTGTCCCAGAAAGGGACACCAGTTATCTCACAGGGACCTGTAGCTCTGAATCACCACCTCTTTTCCTTGGACTGACTGACTCAGAATACAGCAGGGTGAAGGTGATCTGCATAGGGAACAAAGGGAGAGCTCAGCCCTTGCTCAGCAGGGCAAGATCCGAGTGAGGTTTTACCCTCTAATTTCAGCTGTGACTTCCCAAGTGTTCAAATGGTACATTGTCAGCTCACCTCTAGTTTTCTGCTTCCCTCACCTCACCCCTGCTTTGAAATTTGAGATGAACAGAGGTAAAAATGTCATGCCACAACTGTAGTTTTACAGTGTTCAAACAGAATGTCATTTTTCTTATGGTAGAGAAGAAAAAATAAAAAAAAAAAAAAAAAAAAAAAAAAGCATAAAAAGTTATTAAATGCACTTCCACACAAATACCATTTCATCTAAGACTCCCTTTCCCAAAAAGAAACTGAAATTAGTTTGATCCATAGCTGGAAAGTGATACAATAGCATGTGTTTTCCTCAGTAAAAATTATAGGTGATCCCTGCAATTTCTTGTTAAGACTAGTCTCCCTGTACTATCCTTGTAATTTGTCATTTTTACCCTGTCACTAACCTAGCTATCTGATAAAGATGAAGAAAAATTCCCTTTACACAGACAGAAAATAGCTTCTCTTCACAGCCCTGGTCCTGCTTCACTGTTGGGGTGAGTGAAGGAGAATACCATCCTGGCGATGGAAATCAGGTCTGTAGCCACTCTGCAGCAGCCTTTCGATGAGGAGGTGGCTGCAGGAGCAAAAGACTTTGCCTGCCTCTGGTCACTTGGGCAAAGGGGAGCTGCTCCTGTTGCACCTTCCCCTCCTGCAGCCTGCAAGCACACAGACTAACCCACAGCACTGCCTGAAGGCACTGAGATGGCACAGGGCAATACATGGGATATTGTATACTATCTGTCCCGCAACCATGATGAGGTGGGGATAGAGAGAGGATGCAGCCTACCAACATTCAGTTCACTGACAAATGCATTCACTAACATGCTGTTGCTGACCTGTGGGCAGATAGGAATTAAGATGTGGCCTTATTCATTATTTTCTGATCTGTATCTATAAGAAAACAAACAAACAAACAAAAAACAAACAAACAAACCAACAACAACAAAAACAGTTTAGGAAAGGGAATTCTATTCTTTCTCCTGGTCATGCTGAAAATAAAGCATTTATTGGAAAGTAGAGTTATGTCATATAGCTAAAAACTCATGGATTTTTTACAGCAAAAAGACATAGTGACCCTTCAACATGCAAAAATAAAACATAATTGCTTTGTAGTCTCAATTATTAAGACCTACTTATAGCAAAACCTTGAGACTCAGGAGTAAGGAACATGACTGTGCTCTATATGGAACGTGCCCATACTGGATATGGGTGTAGCATCTACAGGGCCCTCCAGATGGTGTCCCTTCATGCACTGGAGTCAACCTAACATGAAGGCAAGCTGCTCTGAATGAAAATCTTCTCTTAAATTGCTTCAAAGTCTGGTTAAAATGTAGAACAAAAATCCAGAGGGCATTATATAATCTCACTCAAGTTTGTTAATAAATGCTATATATTTCAATTTCTCTCTCCTTCCAGAAAAAAAATATAGTCATTCTGCCATCTCCCATTGTTCTCTAGGACTTTTAGGTTATATTTATGGCAGATTGGAAAGGCTGAAAAATTAATCTGGCAACAGATTTTACTTTCATAAAAATAAAAAATGCATTCAAAATAAGTTAGGAAAATAGGAAATACTGGGTTTTCTAAATAATTCATTATTTTCTGACTTGAGGGGATTTGTGCTACTGCTGGGGGGTTTTGTACAGTGGTCAGACAGTAAACAAAATCCACAAAATATAAGCGATAAATTATGTAGCTGGGACTGGAATTGTGGTCTCTGATAAAAGGCATTGACTAATAAAAAGATGAACTCTCATGAGACATTCAGAGAATCAGTTTTGCTTATTCCTTTTCTAGACATATATCAATGCAGACCTCTATTTCAGCTGTGTGAAAGGCAGAAAACAATTCCGCTCTACTGCTTTTAAATCAGTAAGTGCCTTCTCATTTCACTTCTGGTGCCATCTTGTTTCCCTTGTGCTCTGCTTCTTTGAAGTATCTCTACTTTAGCCATCTGGCCAAACATCTTTTTTCTGGATAAGGAACCCATGTGAAAGAAAAAAAAAAAGCCCACTGATTTTAAACTGTGCAAATGAGGCATTCATCACTTTATTTTCTGTCTATTCTATATACGCCGACACAAAGTCAGCTCTTGTAGAATATAAGTTATTCATGAAGACAGTCTCATTTGCCCTAAACAATGCTCTGCTTTTAATTACATTGTCACAGAACAGCTGAACAACTCTCAGGAGTCCAATCCAAAATTCTGGAAAAAAAAAAAAAAAAAAAAAGGCTTGGTTCAGACAGGACTTCTGTTTGTTGTATTGAAACTATATATCTCTATATACAGATCTATATGTAGTTAAATATACAGATAATAGCCCAAGTAGTGGTGCCACTTCTTGGTTGGTGTTGCATGAAAGATGCAGCTGCCTCTATGTACTCCTTCCTGGAAAACAAACACAAAAATACAATACAGTTGATCAAAAAATCTCGCACACTTAGACCTTGCTCCTTCGCATGCACTTCAACCTCAAATCCCATTTACTTGAGACTTAATAAGCCCCACTGCTATAAAAGGTGCTCAAATCTTCTGCTTCTGTCAGTTTATTTTCTCCCAGCTCTTGATTTGAATATGTGAATGATGTACTTTAATGATACAATGATCCACCCTGGATCTACCTGTATAGCATGGCAGAGGTCTTTGCTCTGTGCTCCATAGTCCTGTTTCCCTAATAATGCAGACATGTTAGAGCTGTGATTTCCTTGGAAACTACACCAGAGAAAAGAGGGGTGAAGGCTGTAAATGAGTATCATGTCCTGCAGCTCACATCTGAATCAGTGAGCTCGGAAGAGCTCCCGGTTGGTACATGGGCTTGCTCTTTCCACAAGTTTCACAGTTATTTAGGATAGCAAGGAAAAACAAACAATAATTTCTTAGGTAAAGCTTTTTTTAACCCCTGTGAGACTGTGATACTGTTCAGGCTAATTAAGCCTGACAGTGAAAAATTGGTTCCTTGTAATTGAAGATATGTAAACTAGAAAAGATCTAACTTAAATGGCTTTCCTTTGCTGAAAGCTGTGACCTAAGTCTTACTAGAATACTTTGATAACAAGAAGCTTCCTTAAAACTCATTCAGAATGATAATGTAATGAATGGTAAATTAAAACAAATGGAAGACTGAGATGTTGGAATCTTAAAGTAAAACATCAATCAAAAGCCTTTATAAAAAAGTATATTTTCTTCCCATAAATAAAAAGTCTATTTTCTTCCCATAAATCTATAATTCAAGACAAAAAATCAGATTGACCAATTATTTACAAGTTTAATAACCAACATTGAAATTGCCCTTAGGTTTTGTTCCCAGTGCATCACCTCAGCTGTAGAATCAGCTCTGCAAAGCTGTTTTCTGGTTAGAACCTGACAGGATGAAATTAAGTTACCTTTAATTAATATGGTGCCTAGAAACTTCACACAAGGCCTGACATTTATTCCTAAAGAATTTCTGAGGTTTAAAAGTCTTATTTTTAAGTCATATTTTTAAACACATTGCTTCACAAACATTACATGCATTATAATTTTTTTAAATAGACTATAAAATAAAGATTTTGTTAGAGTGTAATTGTGCTCAATTTTGTCAATTAAATGTTTACATGAGTTTACAATTCAGTCCTCAGATTTAGCTGTCCAGTTCTTTCAGTCATTGTTGATATAGAGAAAAAGAAATCATATAATTCTAGTAATCTACTTTTAACCTCCAAATACTATTTTCTAATTACTTAGGCCACTGACATTCAGATGCCTGAAATTACTTATTATACTACAGGTGGGGTTATTTACTTTTAAATCCAATTTTCAGCCCAAACCTCTTTAATTGTTCACTGGTTTCCAATGAAATAGTGTCAGATATTCTCACAACTAACAGTTTCCTGCAGTCTGAGTATCTCATGTGCTAGAAAAATAATTTCTTTAACTGAAAATTAAACTTTGTGTTTCATATAAAGCTGTTACAATTACAAATAAGCAAAGACATGTTTTATTAATATCTATTCTACCTTTTCACATCCTATGCAAAACCAGCATGTAGCACTTGCCCAAGGGAAAACTTGGGAGGCATAGCTTAGCCTGATAAATTCTTGCCTCAGCACAGCCTTTCAGAACATACTTAACTCTGTGTTTAAAAAGAAGAACGTGACTGAAGGTTTGAAGGAATCAGAGACAAGAAGACTAGTGCTTATCACGGCAAAGTGACGAATAAGCATACTAAATTTACTCTGCAATAAATGGTAGCTTTCAAATCACAAAAGACATGTGAAAATCACCTTTGTGAAATGAAAGAAGGAAATATCTAAGTCCAGGTACTAAATAATAAATGCATCAGGGATTCAAATGACTCTGTTAATTAGTAACAGAGTCTGAAATTTTAATCTCTAGGTCACCCATTCAAATCCAGCTAAATTCAGTAATAAAGGGTTATTGCTATTTAATGACAGCTTCCTGAACGAGCAAAAAGAGTGTGTTTAAAGGTAGCCTTAAAGGTAGCCCAAGGACAGAGGGAGTCCTTCAATTGTGAATCCACTACTTTGAAAGAAAAGACACCCATGTTAATGCCAACTACAACACATCGCTATTTTTCCCCACAATAATGGGAAAACTACAACAATATTATATTTGAGTAAGCTGGGAAGGTTTTTTTTTTCTTTGATTGCATTAAATTATCTCAGTTCTTCACAGTGATTCCCACAAACAATGGTTCTGTTTGCCTGCGTCACTGCACAGGAGAGGCTTTACATGGTTTTTATAAGAAAGATATTATTTTTGTGAGGGTAATATAACAAGCAGTGGCTCTAGGGGAAAGGAAGACAGCTAAGGTGTCGGGGGGCTGACTCTATTCTTTCCTACATCAGTTTTAAAGAAGCTTACTTGCACAGGCTTTCAGTACCTAGCGTGAACATTTCAAAGCTCATGGACACTTCAAGACCATACTATGGATACTCTATTACCTCCTCACAGGGTAAAAAAAATCCTTGCGAAGGTGAAAAGCAAAGGATGGTCAGGACTATAGGATTCATCCCCAATAAGGGACAGATGCATACATCCTTGCAGGAAGAAATCACCTATCAGTACTACAGTCAAGAGCATTGATAATAAACTGCATCTCAGTGCATCTCACCACAGCTTTTGAAACAGCTCTGTGATGGGAACCTGACAGAGTGCAATTCAGTTATTTTTCATTAATGCAGTGACTGGAAATTGCATACAAGTCCTAATGCTTTACCTAGTGCTTGTGAGAGGATTGTAAGAGAGAAAAGCCTGTTTTCACTAATAGTTCATGCTTTATGAACAAGAATAGAGCTACTAGCACATACTGCTGTCAGGCAAGAGTGATCTTTCTTTTGATATTATATATGAGCTCATTCACTTGTCTGCTTCCACATCTGATTCAAAAAACAAAATCTCCAGGCTTTTCTACTCCTCTGGAAGAAACCACTGGTGCTTGCCTGCCACTCCTGGACGATTATCACAGGCATTACTCTATAAGCTCCAGGAGTTTTCTCTGTTGCTGATGAAGAGAGATCATTTCTTCCAGAAGAGATTCAGAACAAAAGTCCAAACCAGCTGTACTTTACCAAATCTGAAAGGGTTTATCTTTCTCCACTGACTACAGAGGATTCCATGGAAATGGAATCTTACTATGCTAAGGGTAGCCTTCCTCCGGAGTGTATCCTTTCCCATTACTTTAATCATCTTTGTTTACAAGCAGCCAGAAAATGAAAGAGAAATCTTGACTACCTACAATTTGTCTTGCTTTGTAGGCTTTATTGGTAATGGTTTTAAGTAACAAATTATGTAGACAAAATATTTTTAAACATATATTTACTGGACTCTTTAGTGTCCTGACCTCTGAAATTATAGGCAAAAAGAACAACAAACAACAGAAGAAAAGAAGCATCAATTGATTTTAATGTTCATATTAAAAACTAGTAATATCACCTTAGGAGACAGATTCTTCTAAGACACCAAGATTCAGACCATTTCCAGAATCAAGGGGTCTACACCAATAGTTTATATTTAATCTACAAATAGCTAGAAGCTATTTCAGATCATGGAGTGCTGTAGAATACTTTCTGATTTGACTGCATCCCACAATGAACAAAGTTTCACAGTATAGCCCTTTAGTATGTCTTAGTCTAACAAGGAAAACAATTAGGGTGAGGTAAAAGAAAGAGGGGAGCAGTGTTCTTGACTACCCATAGCTGGGCACAAGGAAGAAGCTGGAGATTTAGTGGGATCACAGATCAGGACTTGGTTAAGAACCACTCAAAAAGGGTCAAGCATAAATTTTCCTCTTCTTGGTGTGTTTCTTCACTTATTGACATTATTTATTTCAGTCCTGTATTGCACTACATCCTGAAAATTCATCTTCATCAAGGCCCAAACAGAGCCAGACCCCTCTGACTCAGTACTGGAGATTGAGTGAAACTGAGACACATTTTATCAGTCTACAGAACACTACAGCCTGACCTCAAAATCTCTTTTGATGGCTACCACCAACCTGAGTATAATTGAGAGCAGAATTAGAGTTATGGGTGTAAACATACGAGTTCTGCACTTAAAAAAAAAAAAAAAAAAAAAAAAAAAAAAAAAAAAAAAAAAAAAAAAAAAAGCAAGCATGTTTCCTTGTTTATTCATTGCAGTTTTATGCCTTTTAATAATGTCCATGGCAGAGTTTTTAGTGATAAATTTTAATTATTAGATTTCTGCATAGTATAAGGTAACCTACTTAAAATCCTTTATTCATTTTTTTTCATTAAAAGCAAACAAAACCAAATGAAAATCAATTTTTGCAGTTTATTGCTTTATTGCTACATATGTGGAAGGAGAAAGGAAGAAAGTAAGCAAAAAGGACACCTTACAAGGGTCCAGAACCCTACTTGGAAACAAGGCAATCTGGTGTACTTTACTTACACTTATGTAAGGCTTGCTTATTTAATCCTACAAATGTGTTTTAAGAAAAAGCCTAAACTGAACCAGAGCTCATTCAAGTCTCTTTAGTGATACCTTGCTGAGCAAATAGTTCAGTCAGAGAACTATGTTCTTTCCTACTACTTTTGTTTTTTTTCTGTGGGAAAAGTTTAGGTAGGACATGCTGTCTCTGTCAGGTTTGTACAGATAGTGTGAGAGAGAAATTTTAGTACTGGCCAGTTGTAACCTCACAAGTCTTTCACTAGTATCAGTCTAACCTACAGTAAGGGAAAAAACTCTGGCAATGGAGTGGTAAATATTGGAAATATGACTGGGTTAGTAATAGCTCATACACACACACACACACACACACACACACACACACACATATATATATGTATATATATATATATATATACATATATATGGTATTTTTTAATTCTAAAGCTGGTTACTTCCCATATTCCCAAATGCTTAGACTCTTTGGTATCCCATCTAGTTCTCCATCTCAATGACGGGCAGCTCGGATTAAATATCCACAGCTAAAAAATTGAAGGAAAGCAAAGGATAAGGAGCACAAGACAGGCCTGACACAGGATGCAACTCAGCAGCTTCTATTTATGGATCCACTTTCCATATCCACCCATCCTGTTTTGGGAAGGACAGTAGAGTAACCGATTTTAGGTTAATGCATTAACCTAAAGCAACCCATTCACATTTCCTAGTTCTTAATATTATGTCTGCTTTACTTAAGTATTTAGGCATTCATCTCAGTATTTAGTTCACTGCATTAACCATTCATGAACCACTTCACAGATGAGCATGGTAGCAACCCTGCTGCCCTGAGGGCTTAACCTCCAAGTCACATTTATAAACAGATTCAGCTGCAGGGAACAGCACAGTTCCTATGCAGAATATGTTGATCAAGGCTTCAGAGGACATGGCTGACACTCCACTACACAGATAATTTCCACGTCACAGTAAGTAATCCAATTGACTAATATGGGATTAAATTAGCAGTATCTAACAGCAGTAATGGTAGAGAAAGACCTCACTCATCATTTTGAAAGCCTTATACCTTATCCGTATTTTCCCTGGTCACTGTGCACCACCCTGGTCAACAATTATATGACTGCACATCAGAAAGGCTAAGAAATGCTGGTATGTAGAGGAGGTGAGGGATAGCTGCTTCTGGCTAGTGCAAGCAACATTTATAAAGATACCTTGTCCTGGACAATAACTATGGGTTGTGGCTCTAACTGGCAATAAACAATGCCTTGTGACAATGTCTGATTTCCTGAAATGGTGTCTCAGGGACAGACATTTGTTCCCAGATGTCTGCTTTCTATTCCCTACTTTTCCTTCCACACATATGTAGTCCTAAGAATTGCTTTCTACCTTCAGCCTTCCAGCAGTTTCTGTGCCTTATGGTCCATATCCCATGGACAAATCATCCATATTTGTGTTGCCAGTCTTGAATTATTCTGGGTCAGGCCTCTGGTTTCCCCTCATGGAAGAGAACTACTGGACAATGAGCCTCACAGGATATGCCAACAGGGCCAGCTCCAGGCAGAGGGGAATGTCTTCTTCTCTACAGGCTACAAAATGATGGGAGGGTATCAGCTGGCTGGTCCTTCAGGACAACTGGATATAGGAGCACACTGCAGGCAAGTCTGTAGCCTGAAAGTCTGACACCAGCCCATGTACCTAATCTCCCACTTTTGCTATGATGTGCTGGTGGGCAATGGCTTAAATGAAGTTATTGCTTTTCTGTAAGACCATGGGATGGCTACACGCGGCACAAACATGTAAGCGATGGAGTGGATAGTCAGAGATGCAAAAAGACCTTGGTGGTAAAGGTGTAGTCCCTGAGATGCCTTGTGGAGGCGTCTCTACAGCCCCAGTAGGACTGATAATAGGACAGGACTGATGAGAGGACCAGTCAGAATGAGCCTTCCCCAGTGTAACAACTCTTTTGAAAGGCAGAGCAAAGCAGCACAGCACTGGCCAGAAAGTATTTTCTTAACTTTCTTTCCACTATATTCAGAGTTCCTTGCAATTTTTTCAAACATTCTGATAAAACTTTGGGTGTTACCTTTTAGCAGTGTTGTATAAACAGCTTTACACTAACAGTCCACAAACATTTGACTACTAATTTTTCCAGCCACCTGAGTTCTGCGTTATTAAATTGTTACTATGAACTGAAACAGAAGAGTAAACGTGAGGCAACACAAGACAGAAAATCTTTCCTGGAAGGGAGATGGTGCGGTTGTAGTAAAAGACAGTATGACACCAACCCACTTCTGATAAAAATCTTTAAAGACAACCCCATCTGTTTTTTCAAAAGCAGTACATTCCAGCTCTTGCAGAAGGCATGGTATAGGTCATTCCAGCACAAACCGTTAGAGGAACCCAACTTTTCCCTGCCTGCTAGGTAGGATAGATTTATCCTTTCTTCCACTCCAGCTGGAGAGAAGAGTATGTTACTGAGAGCTGCTTAAATGCTATGTAGTGAACTTTGTTTTCTATCAGGAAACACTCCTTACTGAAAAAGAAAAAAAAATCCTCATTCTAAAGATCTGTTCCAGAGCAGTTTGCAATTCAATGTTTTCCTAGTATAGATCAAACAATAAACTGTATGCCCATGAAAAAGAAACTGCTTCGACGCTAAACTTTGGGGGGAAAAGTTGGAAGAACAAGGTTGGAAGACCAAGGAAGAACAAACAAAACCTATACTTTATGGGTGATTCCAGGAGCATGACGACCTTACCCAGATGCCTCATTCTGTTCTGTTTGGAATTTGTCCTCTGTGTTCATGTACATATGTTAACAATTAACTTATTTTGCCGTCTCTCATCTGTTGATTCAAATACATAAGGGGAAAGACATGCCAAATTGTTTTCATTTGAGCAAAATAGCTCATGCCAATGATGAACTAAAAATAAGGAACAGACCATGAATATTTCTCAAATGTAGCCAGTTACTGGTTACCTTGAGAAAATACTAGGTATTACTACTTATAGTAGATATATTATCTAAATATATTGATGTTCAGCCACTGTTACAAACCCCAACTATTCACTTTCCACATCTGCAATTATTCTGTAGGTTTATTCAAGGCAAAGGTAGGTTCCCACCCTGCTGGCAGGGACATTAAAGAAACAGACTGTATAAAAGAGAACTATAGAATCATACAAAGAAGCATGAAACAATGAAAAGCTTAGAGAACCTTCTCTCACTTGTTCCTCAATTTGGAGATTTGGTTTACATATAAACTTTTACCCTTTTCTCCAGACAATACTTTACATGCATGAAGACCTTCATGCCACAGATATCAGTCCAAAGGGGACCGGTCTTCAGCATCTTCTTTGAGTCAGGAAGGTTTCCCTAAGAAACATTTGCTTCTAACTCAATAATTTTCCTTTCTCAGCCTTGGATATTTTCCTGAGTCTCATCTTAAGCAGAAATCTGCCTGCAGCTTCTTGCTGCTAATTCACTCATCATTCTTGAGTCTGGGATCCGATACTGCCTGGAGCTTCTGGGGGACATAAAGCACTCAGAGATGCCTTGAATTCAGGAAGCCACTACACACTAAAAGCTCAGTGTTACAGCAATGGATCAGAGCATCAGACGACACTGAAGCAATACAGCTGTTAATAAAGCAGAAGGCTCAGGGACAATTGGACATATGTGGAGGAGAAAGGAGACCTGTGTTTCAGGAAGACAGCCAAAAAAATGAAATGAACCAGAACTGGTCTAGAACAGATTGTCAGTGGTATACTACAAGTCCTTGGATTAGTAATTGAGCATTGAAAACTAGGAAGAATTTAATTTCTAAGGAAAATGGAGCAAAACTTTGCACCTGAAAACAACACTTAATCTAAGGATATCAAAGCAAACTCTATACATTAGGTGTCACTCTGAAATAGGTTAGCTCTTATTTTACAGCTGAGGAAACTAAGGCTTACCATTATACAGACAAAAAAATGGAAAAGCCATTTTTCCTATCTAGGCTTTCAGTAAGATCCTGGTTTAGCTGAACAGCAAGAGCAAAGGTCAGGTTAGCTCCAATTTTTTCTGCATCATTTAGCCCAAGCAGTAAATCACACAAGGGAGTTTCAGAAGGATAAAAGTTCAGATCTGAACTGAAGCTGAAACTCCCGGATTTCATTTAGAGAAGACAAATAATTCACAACTGTGTAAGATCTGAGAAGACACGTGTGCACTGCGCATACACACACCAGCTGGCATTATGCAGCTGAGAGTCACTATTCTGGGAGTGATTTTACTGAAAAAAAATTCACACAGCCTGTCAGGTAGTAGCTGGACGCATCTGACTCATTATCACTACGTGTCAAGGTGAATCAGAACACACATGGCAGAAAGAAAAATTAAAATGATTAACTCTCCATCACCAAAAGACTTCTGTGGCTTGGGGTAAGAGAATCTGTCAAGGACTGATTAAACTGGCCACAACAATTATGAACAAAAGTCTGTGAGGAGGAAACATGTAGTGGTACTAATTAGAACCACTGGAAAAAGGTGCACCACTTTTTTTCCACATGACAAAGTCCAGTAACAGTAGAATATTTTCAATAGAAAATTGAAAATAATTGAAAATCTCAATGGAAAATTCCCATGAAGAAGAAAGATGTGGTGGTCCTAATTAGAACCACTGGAAAAAGGTGCACCACTTTTTTCTAGATAACCGAGTCAGTAAACAGTGGAATATTTTCAATAGAAAAGATTAATTAAGAAAATAACTAAATAGATAACCTGTGCTGCTTATAACCCCAAAGCCTTGTAAGAAAGGGAAAGCAGCTTTAAAATATACTTGAAAATAAGGTTGGAGTAATGCCTCAGTCAGTCAGGGTACAGTCAGTAAGCCACCCCTGTATTTGTTCTATTAAAACATGCTGTTGAGCAGAATTAACTCATCTAGTTAGGAAAACAGCCATTGGGAAGAGAGAGGCACAAGGACACCACTTTACCTATTACATGAGGGCAATTTACACAATCCATGTGCCATCACATGTCGTTGGGGTGATAAAAGGTATAGAAAATTTTCAGGTTTGTTTTTCATAGCCAAGGAGCCATTAAATATGGAATTAAAATCTTGTACAAATCAAGTACTACTAATATAAAGCAATAAATTAATAATTCAGTGTCCTTTGTTTTTAAGATCACTTGATGTTTTCAATCATCTACTATAATATTATTTTTTTTCCTTAGTAGGGTTATCAGGTTAGTAATCTCCACTATACCACTTTTCCTTGGGGCTATATACTAAAACAGCCAGCTCTGGTTTGCAAACAAAATGTCCAGTTATTCCCATCATCTGGCTGCCAAATACAGTTGTTAAATGACTAAAACACCCAATGTCAATGGCCCTGTCTTGTTTTCTGCCAACACTCTCCCCTTTGGTTTAGAAAAATGATGCCACCTTGGAAAGGATGCTCTCACAAAATTTTGCCTCCTTGTCTTGATTGAATCTTGTCAGAATAAACTCTAAATTCATACCTGTAAATGCAGTATACCAACTTGATGACAGCCAAGTAACTGCTGCTGGGAGAAAGTGGTTTCTACATAGTGTTAGCACAAGATCTTTTAGTGCCATTGGAGATAATCAAGACTAAAGGAAAAAACAGCAGTAAGTTGTTTTCAGTCACTTGCAATCCACTGAGCTTCTACCCTTAAATATATGCCATATCTGATGGCCACCTACCTTTGTGGGGATTATGAGTATAGAAATGGGAGACTGGAAGTAAAAGAGCAAACCAACCTCTGTGTAACAGCTCTCTTTTCAATTCTGAGGGACAAGGGAAGAGAATACAGGTACCTGTCATGATTTTTTATAATCTCTTAAAGATTGAAGGTTCAAATGGAATTTCATGATATCTCTCAAAACTTCATCTTTGATTGCTATGAGAATTATATGAGATGCCTATCTGAATCTTAAATGGTGAAATACCATAAATGCTAACTTCCACTTCTTAATTCAGTAGCTAAAATTCTCTTCAGGATGTGAACGTTAATAAACTGTTCTGGAAAGAGGAACAAAGTCTTGTAGCTCTTTCTCTTTCCTTTGTTTTCCTGCCTCTCCCTTGCACACATAACATCATGGCCTTGTTTGCTTGCTCTGAGGGACTGCAGAGTCTATTCAGAAGCAATTAAAAAAAAAAAAAAAAAAGATTAAAAGATTAAAAGAAAGGAGTAACTTAAGTGAGATACTCTCAAAGATGCCATCTGGGGTTGAGTACAATAGCTTCATGTCAGTACTGAACACAATCCTGCAAGTGATCAGAGTTCAAATTCTAGACTCAGGCTTCTTGCAATGTTGAGTAAAATACTTTTAATCTTTCATGTTTTTATAGAATGAGAGTCAAATATTTTTTTGCAGTTCATTGTCTGCACCTTCTGAAATCTTGGGGAAGAGAGAAAAGGCAGAGCTTTTCTGCTCTTTGATGGATACTTTGCTGGACACTTCCAGCAAAACCTCCCAATAAGCACTAAAAGCTGCATGCACTACGGAGCCTCCATTTTTAGAAATGAAAAATCCCCTCCCCCAGGTGGGGATGGAAGGAATTATGAAGGATAATTCCAAAGATACTGGTAGAAAAGAGGCCTTTTGTAGCACTCATGGGCCATGCCATAAAAGAGTTTAAGGAGTGGAGTAAGGTCTGTGAGCTTCCACCTTCACATTCCTGGTACATTTCTACAGCATTTATGCAGTTTAGATATTAGCCACATTCATCTCGCGTGTTTAACTAAAGGAAACGTTTGAGAAAGGCAGTCATAGAATTTTATTTTCTTTCTTCTGTTTTTCATCCTCACATAGAAAACCAACCTTCAACACACATCTCATCAGGAAGGGAATAAACTGGTGTCTCCCACTCTGGCTTGTTGAGGAGCAGAGTGTTTTCACATCAGGGCTGTTGAGCAACACTCCTTACAGAAAACTTTTCTTCTCTTTTTCTCCTCTTTGCCCTCGGTCCTACACTCCTCTCTGAGTCACAGCACTACTTCAAATGGAAAGGTGGTGGGGAATGTACACATTCTCCAGGATATTACTGCAAGGCAAAAGAGGATAATTTGAATCCCCTGAACACAAAAATGTTTTGAACACAGATCTCCAACTTCCTGAGAAAGTGCTCTAACCACAGGGCTCCTAAATAAGTGGTCAACACTTCTCTCTTCTGAGCTCTTAAAGAAAAGAATGAGGCAGTCCCTTATTCTCAAAGCACTGAAGATCAAGCAAAGTTTTTGCAGCTGTGAATCACACTTTCCTCACATACTGAACTCAGAACTGCAGCCAAGCACCAAATCCAGAGAGACAGAGAGCATTTCATACACATCTGGTCCTCAAATGGCTGAAGCCTCCTTCCAAACAGCATGCTGGGTGTTATGAATCTAGCTTGTGAGTCCTAGAAACCCCAGGTCTATGTCACGCTACTTACTTATTCTATGAAGAGCTGGATATCTAACTTGGGTTTGTGAATCACATTCCCAAATGCAAGCCTGTTAAAAGTATCTCTGAAGAGCTGGGCAAAAGTATTGCATTTCTAAAGGAAGTTGTCAAGTAATGTTTTACGGTAGTCTTAATCAGAACATAACACTGAGAATCCTTTGAAAGGGAGTGGTGCTGTTGCAAACTCTCTATCCAAAAAGATGCATCAGTCAGTATCTCTGCTTCAGCTGAATGTGCCTAAAAATGGGCCGTTAATACCCTCCTTATGTGTAACATGTATCTTTTAGACCATGCAGGCTAATTCCCTAACACTAGTCAAGACCTGAGGCTAGAACCATGACAAATTAGGTATACCTGATTAAAAAACAAAACAAACAAACAAACAAAAATGGAAAATAAACTATTTTTTTCCATGCCTTTCAATCAATAGTCAGTAAATTTCCCCATCAGAACATTTATTATAGAAAAGAGCCTTATGCCTTGATTATGCAAATCTCCCTCTCACCACCTCTCACATAGCAGTTTTACCTTTCTATAAATGCCTGACCTGTGCATGATTGCTGGAAAACAATTCCTGATCTTGCAGCTGAACCCACAGAAGAAGCATTTCCCTCCGTGAGAGAGGCGCAGTCCAGTGTTTTGTTGGTATAACCAAACTGGATAGGACCCAGCCTTACCCAGCATAGCAAAACAACTGCCTGAAGACTTGGGTTTTTTCCCCTTTAGCTGATGTCATGCAGGAAGTAATGCATCTCAATTAGGGGGAAAAAAAATGTTTCCACAAAGTAGATATACTGACAAAGTTGTATCAAAAGAGGCTCTTCTAGCATAAGCCCTGCTGCAGGCAGGTGGGTTTTTCCACTGCTGTCACTAGATTATTGCAAACACCAGGCTTCATTTGTTCATGCTTTATTTGGATTTTTTTTGACACAGTTTAACACCTATTAACATGGTTTAACTTTACAGCTGCATTGCCTGTTGGACACAGCCAGTCGAAACTGAGCATGTACAATACATACCACTTGTATTTGAAGTATTTTTTTCCTGAGATAATCCCTGTATTTTCATGTCCTTCGGAATATCTTGTAAAGTTCTGTATTGTGCCTAAAGTAAAATATTGACAAAAAAACAAGGGACTTGTAATGTTGGGTTGAGGCGGGCTTTTTTTCCTTCAGCCTCCATTGGCATACAAAATTTAAGGTCCTGTTCAGAGGAGGAGTCACATCTTGGGGCCTAGATTACTGTCCTTGGAATGATCATCTCATCACAGAAGCTAGCGAATTAACAATTTCTGTCTTTGCAGTAAAAATATTGGTTGTTGCTTCCCTCATGCTCAGGAAATGAGTAGGATGTCCCAAAGATAGGGACGAGGGTGGCAGTGAAACCCCTGGCGTGGATTCACATTTAACCTCTAGCACTTAGGATGGACACCGAAAGAAGGTGAGAGGCTGGCAAGTTCGGAGGGCTTCAGTTTAGGAGGCATGGGAGCAGAACCCCAATGCAATGGGATTTTCAACTCTTGCATCCGTTCATGACGTGCTATAGAAATACAACCACCTAAGGATTTACTTCAGAATACTGAAGAAAGGCACCTCTTCCAGCAATAAATTCTGTTCCCAAATATTATCACATAAGTAGTGATGAGTTTTGAGGGCAATCTGTGAAAAATATTATACACCCACATACACAGTGATTGAAGCAGAATATGCTTGCTGAAGCTGAGAGTGGTATTTCACTCTTTAGGAAGCTTTTTCATTAGTCAACTGTCTTTCAGCAGCTAAATTCCATATTTGCTACCTTAAATGTTGCTTTAAAAGAAAAAAAAAAAAAAAAAATTTAAAAAAAAAAAAAAAAAAAAAAAAAAAAAGCTGTATAGATTCTTATCTCCTTTTCCAAGCAGGCTGAATTCTTCAATCCTAAACAGTTTTATCTTGGCACAGCTATCAGGCTACATTACACATTTCTGGGAAATGCGTGTCAAAATCAGAGTCCTTATTGTCTAGTTCAAGGAAGAGTTTCACATCTAAATGTGTGGAAATAAAACTCAGGAAAAATAGGATTTAAAAGAAAAACCGAGTAAACCAAAGGAAATTACTGATTTTGCTGGATGCAAAATTTGGCCCCTGATCCTTCCGTTTCACGTATAATCTTGCAATGCTACAAAGCATTTGCTCGTATACTTATGGGAGTTTTGCAGGACTCAGTCCAACATTTCTATGTAACTTGTCTTCTCTAAACTTGTTTTTAATTAATCTATTACATATTCTAACTTCTAAAGAATGGGATTTAGAAAAGCACTGGGCAGCAGCTTTACTTTATTCCTATTAAGTCAATGGTAAAACTCCCCTTAATTCCACTGGGAGCAGAGTTAGGCCCATGCCAAGCCCATTTTCAACATCACGTCTTTACAGCTTACAGAACGCCTTCTCCCTGCCCCTTGCTTCCCTTTTTTTTTTTTTTTTTTTTTTTTTTTCCTTGCAAAACCAAGTTATGCAAATACACAACCCAACGCATCTCAGCATCGTAACTTCTGGGTACAACAAACCCCACTGTTTTCTTTCTGACTCTGTAGTTCAAGTTTGGGAGGAAACGTTTAAGTTTATGGTGCTGAACCACTGTGCCCCGCGCTGGCCCCGCGGGGCCGTGTCCGAGCGCCAGGTGCGGCGGGTGTGGGGCCGCGCTTCGGAGGGGTCGCGATCTGTTTCGGAGTCGTGCGGTTCGCTGTCCCGTGACGCCGGCAGTCTGAGGAGTGGAAGGTGTTCGGCAAAATAGTCAGTTTGGGCTGTAGCGCCGAAGCATCAGCGCTGTATGTGTTTTGGCAAATTCCCCGAACTGTCTCGTTCGTTCGTGCAGCTTGGCTGGCTCAGGTACCGTTTTTCAAGTCCTTCCTTACAGAAACTCGCCAAGCCGTGTGTAGGTAAGACTGTCGTGAGCAGAGCGTGACAGGGTCCTCTGACAGAAGAAGAATTTCCTTGATAACGCAGTTAAACTTCCCGTCATTACTGGCCGGTTTCTTTATAGAACGGACGATTTCAGCTGTCTGCAGAGAGAAGGCTTTATGAATTAATTAGTAGTATATGTTTCCTGATCTGCGGGATGGAAGCAACATAGGAGTGAGACTGTAACTGCTGAGTATTTCTGTGTTTGTGAAACATCGTGATCCTTATTTGGACTGATTTATTGTGTGTCTGTACAGAGCGATCTGAAAAGTGAGCCCTGGCATCACACGGAGCACCAGCTAATAAGCTCTCGCAGATCTCAAGTTGTGTGCTGTACTCTGGAGTCCTTGCATCAGTTTAACTATTCTAGCAAATTGTGCAGCGGTCATAAGCAGTAAATACCAATGCAAAAGTGTTTTAAAGGGAGAAGCTCTCAGTGCACAATATAGACGCATCCTGAAGTGTGCAGAGGCGATGTTACCTTCCCTTTTAGTCACACAGCCTCCCTGAGGCGTGCAGAACAATTAGAAATACCAGCAAACTCTGTTTCCGGGTATCGTGAATTGCCATGTAAAAGTACTCAGAAGTAATGAGGCTTCAGACCTGATACACACAACTCTGTAGTATAGAAGGCTGCAACAAGTACATAAGCAGGAGGAAGAAAGTAAAAAATATGCTTGTGCTGGTCCTGCTCTGTGCCAACTAGTCCAAGTTATCTTTTATTATAAACGGATACACATGTGTATGTGTGCATATCTGTGTGTATATGTATATATACCCCAGTATCTCTTCGATATTTCACAGAATCACAGAATTCTGTGAAATTTCTTTCTCCCTTTCTATTCCATCAGTCTTCTTTCTCCCCTACTTCTACACAGGAGTCACCAACAACACCCTCCAAAGCAGATTTTTGGCTGTATAAGCACAGGAGATGACAGAAGGACTGTGCTTAGTTTCCAGATCTTTATTTTTCCTTCAAAAGTCAGTGTAACTCCTCAATACTGTGTGTTGTTTCTGGGAGTTTCCTTTTCTGATTCAGTATGTGACCTTAACGTGTCGTTTACTTAACTGCTCTTGCATTTTTGCAGTACCTTCTCGACCGGTTTGGTTTTTCTTTTTTAAAGATTTATTTTTTTTTTTTTTCATTGACTGTAAAACAGTGTTTCCTATTCTGTGCTAACTTGCATTACATTGTTTCATGTCTTAGCCTTTATGTTGCTTTTCTCTTTTTTTTTTTTTTTTTTTCCCTCTACTTTTATGTTGATACTTCACTGTCAATCTGGCATTCTAATCTGCAGTCTTTTTATAAATAGTTTTAAATTGTAATTTTTTCATGTATGAACTTTTGTATTACACTGTACGTGCACTGAAACTGGAATTATCCCTTAAACTTCCTCTCCTTGTGCCTGTTGGTTGCATGCTCGAGGCACAAACGTACAGAATCTTTCTGCTTTCATAGTCTTTTGAGACCACAATTTGCGTCTGCATTGTATGATATATGTCATATACCTAGAATTCAAAATTTGAAACTACTCCTGTGAATATTTTTGACAGAAGGAAGCAGGCTACTTTAAAGGAAAAGAATGCCAAAAAATAAGGTGGTTCTTCCCGGCATTTCTGTCCTGAAAGAGGTCTGTCTTCTCAAGCACTGACATAAAGCTGAGAGGGAAGAGAGCTTAAAGATGTTAATTTAGTGTTTTAAATCTTGTTGAAATACGTGATTAGAAGTCTAGCCAGTACAGTATGGTTTGCAATTACAAACCAATAAAATGCCATGACTTTATAGCATTTTTTAACAAAGTTTTGTTAGAGAAATTTCAACCATTTTTTCTATGGCATACTCTTTTGTATTAAAAAAAAAAAAAGTGAAACTTGAAAAAGGTGGGAATGTAAAGATTCTTGAACCTTTTTTAGTACTGAAACTAACACAGTATGACAACTAGAAAACTAAGTTGACAGAAGCAAGTAAAAGACTTGTGGAAACACGGAGAAGTTGCTGTCACTGTCTTCCACTCAATCAGAACAATACGGTTGCTCTCAAGGTCTGTGTGTGGTAACTGTCCCACCGTGTTACACCCACAGGGCCTGCCTGTGCACAGGGGTGCCCGTACAAATAAGGGACAGATAAGGAACATGGGCCCAAGACCAGAGATACTAATGGGTCCTGCAATATTCCTTTGTTCGTCTTCTGATGCTGAGTTACAAACTTAAAAGAAAGAGGGTTGTAGTACTGCCAGCAAGGGTGTTTACCCACTACTTCCTGTTGTAAAACCACTGTCAGTTGCTTGTGACGGCTGAATTTTTCACTGGCTGACCTAGTGTTGCTTGTTCTGAGCGTCTTCCTCATGCTGGATGCTTCAGGAAAGCTTGAGCACAAAGGCTCAGCTGTTTTTGAGCATACCAGCACACTTGTATTTTGTTAGAACTTGAGTTCCTTGGGAAGTTCCACTGATGCTCTAGTGTCTCCAGGACTTGGGGTGGGGGCTGGGTACTTGGTGCATCTTATGGTGGTCTCTGTTTCAGTGTCCTGATAGGAGCCCCAGACTGTGAATGAGGAGGTTGTGGTTTGTATTCCTGCTCTTCCACTCATTGATGTGAGAGGTGACCCCTCTTTTGAGCAAGTACCTCCTGTGATATCTGTTCCACGTCTGTAAAAATGGGGGAGCAGAAGGCAATGATGGCTGTATTCCACTCAGATGAGCTGAATGTCTTCCAGTCTTTGCTCTTGTCACTGTTGGCTGTAGCTGGACATCATTATTTCTGATGTCCAGCAAGACTTGCATAGGCAGTTTGGAAAAGGTGGCAGCTTGAGATGAACAAAAGAAGTGATTCTGGAAGAGCATAGTAATAGTGGGGACAGTCTACGGAGGCAGGAGGTGCAGTGTTTCAATTAGGAAAATCTGACTTTGAATCTTTTCCAAGTCTCATTTCTCTCTCTCTTTTTTTTTTTTTTTTTTTTTTTTTTTTGATCAAATTATTTAAGTGTTAAGAAAATAGCAAAACCTGAGCTCCTTCTATGTCATAGGAAAGAAATAGAAAACGATGAATGAGCTAGCTCTGGTACTAGAAGCAATATAATCACATTAGTGCAGTGCTCTGCCCAGGCTAATTAATCCTGCTGAACAGCAAGCTATTGGTGTTGGTGGAGCACCATACTAATGCAGCTGTGCCGTTCTTGTACAAGGTGGCTAGCTTGGGAACTGTACACATTATTGTTTGGAGATGTTTGGACATGTTTTCAAGATAAAAGCCTCTTTGGTAAACTGGAATCGATGACCAAAGTGCGTAATCACACAGTGTTCCAAATACTTGCACAGCTCTCAACTGTTGCAGTCATCTAGAAGTCCTAGAGTGGATAATTTTAGTCTCTGATTCTACAGTAATTCCTTAGCACTAGTCCTTTGAGCTCAGCAGGGCAATGGTTTCAAGTCAGCAAAACAGACTCTACAGCTGAAGATTACTCTGTCTTTCTATAAAAACCTGAGTTGGTAGTATGAATTCTGGAGCCGCCAGAATTAATTTTGTTGGTTTGTTTCCTATAGTGCCTTTTTATACAGTTTAGTTGGAAGACATTAGGTTCACCAAGAAGTCTCAGTAATATTGCATGGAAGTTCAGAAGTATCTGGAGGAAAGAAAGCTTGTGAGTGTGGAAATGAAACACTAATCGGAGGTCTAATATGCACTTGACATAGCAGTAATTGGGTGTAATCAGAACTGTTAACAAGGAGGAGTGATGGTAAAATTATAGAAGGTGGCTCGCTGCTGAAGAAGGGTGGTCAGCCCTTTGTGCCTTCCTGCATTGCTCTTCTACTGCCAGGTATCCTGGTGCTGCTGCTCAGGGGGGCCCAGTGTCAGATTGGGAGTAGATTTAATTCCTTTTGGTGATTTTGATGAGACAAGGTGAGCTCACTCATACTTCTTACTGTCAAAAGAGGATGGGAAATCTCTTCTTATCACTTTTGACTGCCTTCTCCCACTGTCTATTTTGCATTAATTCCACTGTAGCCCTCCATAAGATTCTTCAGCTTAGTAAGGCAGCAGAAAGCTGCAGTGTAAAAAAGCTGGATAGTTTTCTGCCAAGTTGGTGAGTCGAAGGCCTTAATGTAAGGGTCGACTTTGTGGTAGTTTTGGCTGTGGTGAGGGAACAGTACTGTGTGGATGAAAGAGGAACAAAACCTATTTCAGTAGCCTTGTTTTAGGAGCTGGTGTCTGATCTTCTGGCCTAGCTTCTCCATTAAAATCTCTGCAATGTGACATTTGCAGAGCAAAGGTTCAATCTACTGTAATAACCTTCTGCAGCAGGCTGAAGTGCTGCGCTTCAGGAGACTGTTACCTCCCAACCCATTTTCTCAGAACAGAAGAGGGGAAAAGAAATAGTGCAGGAATTACTGAAGCCCCAGCTCCTGCAGACTGAAATTCAGAGTGCTTTTACTGGGAGGAAGGTTGGGGCAGGCCTTCATAGGATGGGGAGGGAAGGAGTTAAAATGCAGCTGTGGAAGTATTGAGTGGTTTGGATTTCAAGCTGGTACTTTCTTTAAGAACAAGATACAGAGAAAGCAAAGGAGTTGACATGTAACAGTAACCAATGCAGTGATTTCTGGCAACATGCTGATGAGCAATGCATTTGGAAAGAAATTCTCTCAAAGTACTTGCTGACCTTAATGCTGACATCCTGTAGCTGTCATTCAGTTTGTTGAAGGAGTTTAAAAAGAATCTCGGCTTCTTCCTCCCCTCAGGCTTTATTTACCTACCTGTAAGCTTCAGTATTTTTGTATCTAGTAGTCTTTTTTGGTTTTTTTGCAGTGCCTTCCTTCCTGATAAATATTGTTTATTGTAGTTGGGGTTTTTAAATTTTATTTTTAAAAAGGCTTTATAAAAGACACTAAGGAGGTGAATTCATTCATATTTGATTCCCTAAATACAGGGAATCAAATATGGTGGGTAGGTAGGTACCTTATACGCCTAAGTTAAGGTCATCCTCATGGGGCTCATAGACATTTTCCCTGGGTTTGTTGGGAGATTTGTGCTCTTGTGAAGTGGCAGCTGGAGGTGACAGGGGTTATCTTACAGTACCTAAACCATCATGAAACAGCAAGTTTAATTGCTTCCTTAGGGATAATAGCACTACAGGATGCAGAGAATCCTCATCTGAGTCAGTAAGAGTATGATTCAGTGACTCTATTAAGCAACCTTTTGGTTCTGTCACTTGGCAGACCCTATGCAGAGCCAGTTCAACCCACTAACCAGACAGAAAGCTACCACTGATTTTGTTGGGTTTGTGGCCTCGTGGGGGGTAGGGAGCCAAAATGGCTTAATGGAGGTCTGAGCACAGTAGAAGCAGTGGACCCCCACTAAGCGAATGCATTAGAAAGGAGTGCAAAGTAGAGGAGAATGGGACTGAGGCATCCTTTTGTCCACAAAACGTGAAATAAGGTATGCCTTTGCCAAATTCATGTTCTTTCTGCTGGGAACCCTTAAGGTCTTTTTAGGGGAGGACTTCGTTTCACGTGAGTTGCTTCAGCTGACTTTTTTTGAGAACCTGGCAGCCTATTCTCAGTCAAATGACTTGAAGTTTGTCATGCAGGCAAGTGCCTGTCTAATTTGAATCCTGGTCATGAGATGGAGGGATGTGTCAGTGTGTGGCTGTGCACATATTTCACCAGAATAAGGTGCGTTCCCGTTGCTAGTTCATGTATTTTCAGCCTTACACCTGTGTTCTGTGAGTTAAGATGAATATTTAATTTTCTTGTGTTCAGACTTGGTCTGTGTTCTCAACAGGTAAATTTACCAAAACTAACTGAATGTTCTATGTAACTGGATCCTCAGAATTGTGGGGAAAATGAAAGAGCTTTAAATGTTCAGTGGAAAACATCTGGCTTTCACAAAGAAACTAAGCACATGATTAATTTTTTAACTGAAAACCCACGTGCACATTTTATGTAAAGGCAAAACGTAAATTCCAGACACACAGGACTCTTTTCATGAAAGCTAAATAAAGTGATGTAAAGATGTGAGGTAAAACTTAAAATAGAATGTCTCCTGCGTTTTGGCAAAAGTCATATTCTCGTGATGATTTTGTATTTAATGTTAGTATAGCAGCCTATGGCAGACATTTAATGTAAAGAAATAGAGTAAATCATAATGTTGGTGAGTACAGTTGCTTAAGGCAGTAGTTCTGTGCTGTGGGCAAATTGAAGCAGAAAAATTCCACCTGTTTATTAAAATCTGCCGTTAAGGCTGAAAAAATGTCTTATCTCATTCAGGGGAAAATAAGAGTGGTAGACAGCCAGGCTTTGATAGCTTCTGTGAATGTTAATGAAAGCACAGGACAATGAAAAGGAAATCATGGACAGACAGGAGACAGCATTTCTTGTGGAAGGTAATTAAGGTTGTTACAGAAGCACTTATATGACTGTTGGATGGACAGACCTTTTCTTAAAGCTGTCTGGAACATGCTGCTGTAAGAATTGCTGAGTATGTTAAATTTCTGTTTGGTTTTTAGGTGTAAATTTCTGCAGCTTTCATCTCAAATAGAATATCATAACAAATAGTTACTTTATTTACAAATAATAAATTTGTCTTCCTAACATTTGGCAGAATAAGAGTAATACTGCAGGAAAGTGACTTTGATCCAGTGTTTGCTGCTGTCTAACAGTGCAGCACTTCTCTAGCACAAAACTGACACCTGAGATGGTACAGAGATGATGAAACACTGATTATGTGCTTTTTTGGTAACAAACTCCAGTATTCAGATGTGTCTCTGTAAAGTATGTTTTAGACACTCAGTTTTGAAGGATTTTGTGGTCTAGTTCTAAGGTTTTTTTCTAGATCTGTCACTTTACAAATTAAAATAATTGTGGGCCTATTAATTAAAAAATATGGGCAATGTAACAGTTACTCAATATACTTGTTACTACTTTTGAGTGAAAATCTCCTTTATCCACAAAATTTGCCCGGGGTTTGTTTTGTTTGTTTTTTTGTTTTTAAAGCATGTGATATAAAGAATACATGCACACTTCTAAGAAGCATCTCTATCTTTGTTTTCTATGACTTTTATAATCGGGTCTGCAAGTCTGTCATGAAGGCATAATCGGTGAGTAATAAAGCGCATGCTTGCCCAAACTGGATTAAAAGAAAGCTTTTACAGAATTGTTGTTAAGCCACTGTTGTATTGCAGTGCTCATCAGCCTTGCCTGCAGAGTCCAGAAGACTTTTCCATTGTGAGAGAGCAGATTAGTTTTCCAGGGATGAGAGGAGTCTAGTGACTTGCGTAAGATTGCACAGTGACAGGTTTAAGAGCAGAGCTTGATTACCTGGTTGTTCCCCACTAAACCAGGGGCTATGAGTGAAAGCTGTTTGCTGCTTCCCACACTGCAGGTCTCTAGCCTGGGCATATCAGCTCAGTGGTGTTTTCGAGTCTGGTCCATAGCTGCACATGGGCACCTGTGGTTTGCCACCAAACTGCTGCTAATCACACTGTTTATTAGAGGGGGAGGCTAAACCTGAGACTCCCTGGTTCTATGTTTAAGTCACTAGCTGTAAGCTTTTTAGCAGTACTTGAAATCAAAAGCTCTGGTCCAGTGACGTTTTGAGGGAAGGCAAACATGGCAGTAAAACTCCCAGTTTGCCTTTCTTGCATCTTGAAATCTTCATTTTGAATTAAGCTGTAACAAGAATCAAAATGGTTTGGGTTGGAAAGGATCTTATAGATCATCCAGTTCCAACCCCCCTGCCAGGGGCAGGGACACCTTCCACTAGCCCAGGCTGCTCAAAGCCCCGTCCAACCTGGCCTGGAACACTGCCAGGGAGGGGGCAGCCACAGCTTCTGTGGGCAACCTGTGCCAGTGCCTCACCACCCTCACAGGAAGAATTTCTTCTTAACATCTAGTCTACCCTCTTTCAATTTAAAGCCTTTACTCCTTGTCCTATCACTACATGCCCTTATAAAAAGTCCCTCCCCACCTTTCCTGTAGGCCCCCTTTAAGTACTGGAAGGCTGCTATAAGGTCTCCCCAGATCCTTCTCTTCTACAGACTGCACAGCCCCAACTCTCTCAGCCTGTCCTCATAAGGGAGGTGCTCCAGCCCCCTGATCATCTTTGTGGCCTCCTCTGGACCCACTCGAGCAGGTTGATGCCCTTCTTATGTTGGAGGCCTCAGGGTTGAAGAAATGCTTGTGTGAAATAATATAACAACTTGCTATAACTCTGTGCAGTAAACTGATTGGATTTTATAGCTGCTGTTTATGAAGATACAGGTATTGCTCATTCTGATGCCTCTAATTTTAAAAGCTTTTCAAACAGATTGGATGAGCCCATAACCTGCTGTTACATTCTTATAACTGTTAAAGTTAAACATTCACAGCCCTTGTGGGAACACTGTGATATGTAGTCTCTTATGCAAAGGTAACACAAGTGTAAAATCTACATTTGTCCTCCCACTCCCTCTTGGAAACTATATGTACCTTGGCTTTTAAATTGTCTTAGGAAGAAAGCAATTGAATGGAAATCTGGCTTCTAAGAAACTTGGGCCTTTTTTTTTTTTTTAATGTAAATGTCTAAGGTGAGAAAATACATGAAGATCGGAAGGGATGGTAGAGTATATTGAGCAAAGGACCAAAATGAAGCTGTGCAATGAATGAGCTGATGACTATGGAACACCTGGCTGTTACAAGACTTCTTGTGCGTATCTGAAAAATTGTTTCAGAAGAATCAACTTTTCTCTCTGATATTGGGCAGAAACAAAAGTTGCAATTTTAATGTAAAGCATGCAGCTTTGCACTTCTCACGTGAAGATACATACTGCTGACATTTAGGTTAGAGGCAGTACTGTGTATTGTTTCTATGAATAAAATAGAAAGGAAAGGTCTGATGCCTTTTTGTAGAATTTTACATCATCTGACGTGTAGGGATGATCTTATTGCTTGGCAACGTGAACCTTCATTTTCAATTATTTATTCAAAGTCAGTATGTGCTTTTAAAACATTGCAATAAAATTGTGTTAGATCAGTGTGGCTTGCTTCTTTAATTAGTATTCAGACCACTGTGAGGCTATTTTTTTTTTAAGTATCTGCATATTTTTATTTTGCTTAGTCCATTGCATAATAAACATCTCTGTGCCTTTTGAAATTTCTTTTGTTCAGGGACTGCTTTCTTCTAAGGAAATAGGAAGTAGCTTGTGTAAAAGAATGAAAGCAAAATGGGTTTTAGCTTGGTAAAGTGTAGTGCTTAAGGAGATAGTAATTTTACTATTCACTGATACACACACAGATGCAGATCCAGTCTTTAACTCCACTGTCAGTTTTCTCACTGCCTTTGAGCACTGACATCTGTTGGTGCACTAAATGGTGATACTAATGATAAAGCTTTGCCTATACTGCGTCTGTAGGGAAATCTGCTGCTTGTTACTGTGGTTATAGTTCTCCACCCATCTGTGATTTTGAGAATTGCACTTTAAATTCTGTGTTGTACCTATATAGTGATACTAGATTCTTTAAAGAAGAGAAATAGATGTTAATCATTTGCAGTGATGGATTTCCACCCCCCACCCCATCATGCAGCAGAAAACCTAATTACCATTTAGAGAGTAGAAATTATACACATTACATATTTAAAAAGTCATAATACTTCAAAGCTACATGCTGCTTTTCTTTGTTCTGGTGAGATCATGTGAAGAATCACCATGGGAAAAACTATGCCATGTAAAGACAAACTGCGAGTTGGCAGATACTGTATCTTATTCTGTAAAGCTCTAGAGTAAGCATGGTACTGAACCTGAACTGACTCTTCATAGAAACGTGTGTGACCTTGTCAAGGGCTGAAGTGACATCACAGATCACGAAGGGCATTTAAAGAAATGACCTTTCTGAAGAAAAGCCCATAACTCTCTTCATGCAGTCTCTTTAAAAAAAAAGACTGTATTTATATGTTGAGACAGACATGTATCCATATCTCCATATATGTTTTACATAAGAGCCAAATATATTGTACAGTTGGTAAATGATAAATTCTGTTGTCTGTAACTGAAGATGTAGTTTGCTGGGGGCAAGCTGTAATCTGAATAAACACCTTGAAAAAAGTAAAAGGCATAGTGAGGTTTTGGTTTTTTATTTTTACAAATAGTCATCTAAACTGAAAAGATAATTATACATATGCTTCAAGCAAAATCCAGAACATTAGGATGGAGCAAAGAAATCCTTGTATTTCAATAATATGTGCATAAGTTTTGTTTTGGGTTGGGTTTTTTTTATTTTAGTATTATTATTATATGAATCTAAACCTTGCAGAAAGTAGATGCTCTGTGAGAAAGCTTTTCAGGCCTCACAGAAGCAGTTTTTATATGTGGCCTGATCATCTGAAAGCATTATGGAGACATGGTTGGTCTACATTTATGCACACTATAGACCTGTTCTTCCTCCCAACCTTCTGCTTACCATAGGATTTTGTCGCTGAGGAGAGAAATTCAGACTCGCCACTGGACCTCTGGAGGCCTGATCTCTTGTTTAGAACAGGACTGATTTCAAAATTAAATCAGGATGCTCAGAGTCTTGTGCACTCAAGTTTGGAAATTCTCTGTGGAGGGAGATTCTGCAGCCCCTGTGGACAAACATATTCTAGTGTGAAAACCCTTATAGTAGGGGGTTTTAATTATTACTGTATCTAGTTAGAATTTCTCTTGCAACAACTGGTGACCACTGTTTTTTCTCCTTTCATTGTGCACCACTGAGAAGAGCTTGTTTACCTTTTCTCTGTGGGTGGCCACTAAGTGATTAGGAAGCCTCTGCTCTGAACAAACCCAGCTCTATCTCTCCTTGCATGTTATGTGTTTTGGTTTTTGGTTTTGTTTGGGTTTTTTTTATATATCTCTACTTGGTACAAGGGAGCTGAAAACCAAGAGCAGGACTCCCATTTGAGGCATCAGGAATGTCGCATAGAAGGTGTTAATTGCTTCCCATCACTAGCAAGCCCTCTTGCGAACAGCCCACTATACAGTTAGCCTTCACTTCAAGGATGTCTTGCCCCATGGTAGGCTTTGTTGCGAAGCTGTTTTCTAGCCTGTAAATTCTCATCATGTACTGTGGTGTGTGGTTATTCCATGTTAGGTATAAGATTTTAGCATTTGCTTTTATTGGGCTTCACGACACTTGTCAGCTCGCTCTTCCACTCCTTCAGGTGGAAGCTGTACTCTCCAACTTGATTGCTGGTTTGGTGTTACCTTTGAAGTTGGTGAAGCTGTGTTCTGCTCTGTTGTTTAGATTAATCCCAGAGAAATGTCACTTGTAGCTAGTCACTAGTTAGATTTTGACCTGTTTCCTGCTGTCTTGAGCTTGTCAGTCCAGCCACTTTTATCATCAACCTTGTTGACCAGCCATCTAGCCCATGCCTTTTTGGCTGCTGTAGTGCTAAGGAGGACTGCATCAAAAAGCATGCTAAAGTCAAGGTGTCTGCTGGTTTGTCCTAATCCACAGAGCCAGTGGCTTCATCATAATAAGTAACTGGGTTGGCTGAGCACATTTTGCCTTTGGGAAATTATGCTTGCAGTTTGCAAAGGTGTTTCTGTCCTTTACATTCCTGGAAATAGATTCAAGGAGGATTTGCTCCATTTTCTTCCCAAGGTTTGGAGTAGGAATGAATGGCCTGTAGTTCTGTGGATTTTCCTTCATGCTTTTCTCCTCAGTTACCAGGGACCTCCTTCGATTACTATGGCCTTTCAAAGGTCATCTAGAAAGGTCTTTATATCAGCCAACTCCCTCAGCACCATCAGAAGCATCTCATCTGGTCCCATGGACTTGTGTGTGTCTGTTTTGCTTAAGTGCTCTGTTCCTAGCTTGGTCTTCATTTACCTGACACCTTTCCCCAGGCTTTTGCCACTTAAGCCCTGTGAATTACCTTGGTGGTAAAGACCAAAACAAAAAAAAAGACGTGGGGTGCTTGAGCCTTTTCCTGTCCTTTTCACTAGTTTTCTGAATCTGTTCAGCAGCAGGTCCCTGTTTTGTTTGCTCCTTCTTTTGTTGCTGATCTACCTGTAGAGGCCTTTCCTATCCTATGGCAGCTTCCAGCTGATCTTTGGCCTTCACTCCACTGGCCTGGGCAGTGATTCTGTCCCACCGTGGGGCAGCCCCTGCCCATCCCCTTCCATGTGGGGCTTGGGCTCAGTCGGGCACTCCTCATACAGCCACCACCCTGCTCTCCTGGCATGGGACAATGGCGATCACAAGGTCTCTTGGGCACCTTAGCTCTACAGGGAACTCTCCCGATGAATCCTGTGGATCAGGTCCCTGAACAAACTGAACTTGTTCCTCTGAAGTCCAGGGCCTTTATTACTTGTCTTCCTCAGTTCCTTCAGGATCTTAAACTCTCCTGTCTAGCATTTACATAGGCTTGGAGTTTAGACATTTCTCATTCATGCATTAAGTGTTTTGAAGTTTTTATTATGGGAGGTGGGGTGGTAGATGAAAATGGCCTGTAGCCTTTCCTGGCTAATTTGCTTCTGTGCTACCTCTCAGTTTCATTGGAGAAGTCCAGGAGGCAACTGCATATTAGTTCAGCAGGTATTTTGGAATTTTTAAAATGAGAAAGTGTTTACTGGACAAACAGATATGGTTAATATAGGGAATTCACATTTGAATTTTTGAAATACAAGCTACTGATGGAAAACAAAACTCTTAGGTGAGGTTCTTGCCACTTATGTGGATGTAAATGGGTTGGTTACTAGCATACTGACATGGGCTGGAAGACATAACATCAAAGAATCCATACATTGCAAGTATGAAACTAAAGACGTGAAAGCTAATATAGTGTTAGTTCAAAGTTGGTCAATTCAGAGTTTGTATTGTAACTGAAATGGATACCTCTGAATTAGATTTAAAGCACAGTTCTATTTGATTTTTTTTCTTAAGGGTCTAATCACTAGCTTACAAACTTGTGGTTTTTGATTAAATTTCCATCTATTTGTTGTGACATTACATGGTTTACAGCAGGCAGAGTAAATATTTTTACAGTAGGGTTGTAGTATTGCACTATGCTACCAATTCATGAGAGTCCACCTCTTCAGCATTTGATTTTCGGACACTTTTGACCTCACAAAGAGATTTGGCTTTACAGAAGCTTGGTTTTGAAAATGAAGTCTTTCTTTACACAGCCTCATGCTCAGTGTCCAGACTCACTAGTGACTTCTAAAAAGGTAGTTTCCAGCATTATAGCAATACATGAGCATCCCTTCAGCCTGACATGTCTGTTCTGATTTTGTGATGTGAGAAGCAAAGCTCTTTTGTCCCAGATTTATGTTTCTTTGTGATGGTAACAGTGGTCACCCATCGTTTTTATATTTGGCCCTTAAAGCAAAATTGTAAAAAGGTAGCTGTAAAACCTACATGAGTACTTTTGGTGGGAACTGAGTCAGTTTGAGGAAAGGGCCTCCAGGTTTTGAAAAGGAATTTAAGCTTGTTTTAACTTTAATTAAACATTAAAAAAAAAAATAATCTACTGTGTCTGTGTATGGAGGTTTCATTTCATCAAGAAAGTTATTTTGAATATTGTTTAGCAATCCATAACATGACCAGTGGCTGTGCCTCCACTGTTACATTTTTATCTGTGACTTGAAGTAAAAATTCAGCATTTCATTTTTCGATGTAAAGCAGAACCTGTAGTCTAAGCTATTGAAGTTATACCACTTGATCTCTTGCATGTGAAAAAAAACTTTAGATGAACGGTCTTCTGATTTGTATGTGCCGGGCATTGAAAAAACAGTCTTTTGTTAGCTGTAGTCTTGATTGTAAGGACCTAGAAGGACACAACTATTACGAAGTTATTTTAAACACATAATAGTGCACTGCAAGGTGTTACAAGTGTTCATTTCAGAGTGGCTTTATAATAGCTTCCTGGTGTGCTAATTACCCATTACTGTGTTCTGCGATAGGGGGGATTTTGTGGAGTTTTTTCTTGCCTTTTGTTTGAACGTAGTATTTGTGTGATGCCTATTTTATTCTTTATTTGACATGAAAGCTCTTTTCCACTTCAGATTCATGCCACTGTTTGAAAATTGTGTATGTTTTATTTTCTAGGGAAGGAACAAGACCAGTGGCTTATGCCAAAGACATGACTCAAAACTAGCTTTCAATGTCCTCTGTGTTCATGTGAACACTGCAGTGCAAATAAATGGGGACATGATCTACTACCTCAATGTCAAACACACCTAGTGTCTGTTTTACCAGCCCTACCTTATGTCCACATGGAGAAACATTTCCCTAAGAATTTTGTGGCTGGTTTTACTGCAGCTTCACCAATAAGGATTCTCTTGTACTCGGTAACTTCATGTTGCTCTTAGTCCTGTGTTATGTGGGGAACTTCAGCAGGCTGTAAAACAAGCTGTGAATGTGCTATATAATCAGAAGAAAATAAGTTATTCATCATTTCTCTTGGATATTCTTTCTGTGCTTTAATATCCAATTTCAACTATGCTGTTTATAGGAAGCATCCTGGGTGGCATTGTAGGTGTTGTAAGCAAAACAACTGGGAATTTGTTACATGTTAGATTTTCTACCACCACCATGCCCCCTCCAAAAGAACCCACTCAAATGTCAACTTCTGTCTTTTCCTTAAAATAGTTAAGGACTTGACTAAATTCCCCGAAGATGTTATATAGAAGGAGGAGAGAAACTCTGTCGGTTTTCTGACAGGATAAGGAACAATGGAAGTATGGAAAGGAAAACTTGCTTGTCTTTCACTTGAAAACTAAACTGGGAACATCACAAATGTGCCACATTTTACCAAAGAAACCAGCACATAAGAGTGGAGTGGAGGAGGGTGTGTGTGTGTGTGTGTATAACTATGTATGTGTGTTAATGAAAAAAGACTAAAGAAAAGCTCATACCTTAGTATGTGAAATGATTGCCAAAGTAAAGCCAAACAATAATTTTTACCATCTTTTCAAACTTGGTAAAGATAGGGTTGTAGCACACTTTTCTATCTGCATTTGCTCTTAATGTAATTAGCATGAATGTGTCACAGCTATTCCGGCTTGTATATGAGACTGAAACCTGGGAAAGGCCTTCATTTTTGGCTGGTGCGTAGGGAGGAAGTGTTTGGCAGCTCAGATGGTGAAAGGTAAATCTTGAAACTTATTGTATCACTGCATATGAAGGTGTACTAATGACTGTTGTATGAGGTCTGATTAAATGTTTTATTATTCGTATATTTTACCTTTTGCCCTTAGGACTGCTGGGGATAAATAATGTTTTTGATCTTCAGAAGTGCTATTACTATTTAAATATAGACCTCTTTGGATAAGAACAGTATTTGCTTGCAAGTCACAACATGTTTAAAAATAAATTTTATTCTCTATTTTATAGCTTACTGAAAATCCTAATCAGCAGTTCTCGATTTTTTTTAATATAAGGAATTTGATAACAATTAATTTGTACAGTTAATCTATGTAGTTATTCCCTCTCACTTTGGGACATTCCTCAGTTTCATTCATGCTCTCCAGCTTTTATGATATGGTTAGTGTTACTGAAGTAGCTATAACCCCAGTAATATCTCTGGGTGGAAATAGAAATATTTTGTTTTTTTTCTGGTGGAATTTGTATTTCTTTTATCATCTATCCCTAAACCTACTTGATTCTGTTTCTACAGACAAATGCTGAAAACATGTATTGTGAGGAAAACCAAATAATTTTTATGTCTTTATAACCCTTTAAGATCTATGCAGTCAATCACTTCCCCCAAATCAGCACAAACCCATGTTCCTTTAATTCTCCTTTGGGCTTTGGCAGTACACTTGAAAATCTAACCATCCATGACTTTGCCAGGTCAAAGCTGGAGACAAATTCACCAAAAAAATAGTGGGGTTTTGGCACAGACCTTGCCACTGAAAAATCCTCTTCCCTGAAGGCAGAGTACATGTGCTCGTGTTGATCATGGAAGAGATGTACATGCACTTGGTGCCAAGCCTTTTAGATTGCAAGGGCCAAATATTTCTGGAAATGAATGTGGCTTATGGAATATTTGTAGTTTTTCGTGAAGCTTTGGTCATATGATGAACACATATTCCTTTATTTGTTTTATAATGTGGGCAAAAGCCAAGCTAACTACAACTGTGGTTTGCTTTGATCTGTAAAAAACATGCCTTGCATGAACAAATTCATTACAGTAGTTTGCTCCCAGGAAGAGTAATGGTGTGCACATATGGGATCACCAGTGGATCCCTCCAGCTAGAGAGAGGGATTAAACTCTCCCACTGTCTACCTTTTAAGGATAGTCATGACATGATGGCATGAAATTGGCTTTTTCCCATGCTTTCTTAAAGTATTTCCCTTCTTCAGTATCAAGAATGGAAACAGATGAGTATTGCGGCATTGCAGTGGGTGAGCGCTTCCTTTCTTTATGGCTGTATCTGTCAGTTTCAAACAAGGTAAATGCTATTCCACAGGGACTGCTGCTCTCCAGAAAGAAAGCAGTAAGCAATTTCTCTTAAAATCAATGAAAAAAAACCCCAGACTGCAAATATTAAACAAGTTTTTCAGGGCATGTGTTTTGAAGGACTGTAATTTTTGAATTTGAGTTCATTTAATACTGTCAGGAAGCTTCAAATGCAGAGCTATTTCTGATGTGTTGCCTCTCTTGCAGACCCTTCTTTTTCCATTCTGCTTGCTCCCCCCTTGGGTTTAGTTTGCAGTCTGATTACAGCTCTAGCTTGCACCAGCAGGCATTATTGACTTCTAGAAGCAGGTATGTACATTTGATGCTGACTTTAAAACTTCCTCAAAAAATGTAAAATACTTGCTCGGTATTTAAACTTTACTTGCTGTGGCATCTGGTTATTACTGCAAGTAGCAGTAGCATCATATATAAGGTAGGTATGGAGTCACCTAGAAGAATTGAAAGTCTGAGCTGCTGCATATTTTAATTACACCGATGTGTTTGTGGGACCAACAGCAGGCCTATTCGCTGGCTATCAGTTGTTTGCCATAGGCCCTGATACGAGTCCAGCTCCAGTAGCACCATGTACCAGAGCAAAGCCTTCTCTCTCCTGTGCTTCACAGCCCGAAGGCTTTCCTGCCATGTCTCACTGCTCTTGGATGGGACATGAAAAGCTCCAGGCTTCAGCACTTCAGCTGTGGGCTCTGACTGGCGTGACACTTATGGAGAGATCTGCTTTGATTTACCTGGAGCAGTGGTTAGTGACCTATTTCCGAGTCAGCAGCAGATGAACACACTGCCTAGTAGCTTTCGACAAAGCTACTGTGCTTGTACATGTAAAAGGACTAGACTCAAAGCTGATTTCTCTTCAAAGAAATGTCAGCCTTAAAACAATATAGGCTATTAATGGGTACAAGTAGAATACAAGGAAATGAGTCTTTTCTGTTCAGCAGGGTAAGGCAGTTATAGAGTTGGCTTGTTGTTTTTATGACTGACAGATGGGACAATAAGATTTCCCCTTCAGTATCCACATCAGGACTTCACTGCCTTCCTTATCTAGTGCAGGTAGATTTTAAACTCTCAGTTAACCATGGCAGCTAAAAGTTTGTAAATAGGCTTAACCTGGTGTGGTGGGTTGAACCTGCCTGGATGCCAGGTGCCCACCAAAGCCGCTCTATCACTCCCCTCCTTAGCTGGACAGAGGAGAGAAAATACAACAAAAGGCTCATGGGTTGAGATAAGGACCAGGAACTCACTCATCAGTTACCATCATGGGCAAAACAGACTCGATTTGGGGAAATTAGTTGAATTTATTACCGGCCAAATTAGAGTAGGATAATGAGAAATAAAGCCAAATCTTAAGAACACCTTCCCCCCACCCATCCCTTCTTCCCAGGCTTAACTTTACCCCTGATTTCTCTACCTACTCTCTCCAAGCAGCACAAGGGGACAGGGAATGGGGGCTGTGGTCAGTTCATCACACTTTATTTCCTCTTTCCTCCTCAGGGGGAGGACTCCTCACACTCCTCCCCTGCTCCAACATGGGCCTTTCCCACGGGCTGCAGTTCTTCGCAAACTGCTCCAGCGTGGGTCCCTCCCATGGGGTTCGGTCCCTTCAGGAGCCTGCTCCAGCGTGGGCTTCCCACAGGGTCACAGGCTCCTCCGGGCACATCCACCTGCTCCAGCGTGGGGCCCTCCCCGGGCTGCAGGCGGAGATCTGCTCCACTGCCAACCCCCGTGGGCTGCAGGGCACAGCTGCCTCCCCATGGGCTGCACCGCGGGCTGCGGGGGAACCTCTGCTCTGGCGCCTGGAGCACCTCCTGCCCTCCTTCTGCACTCACACTGGTGGCTGCAGAGTTGTTTCTCTCACATATTCTCACTCCTCTCTCTGGCTGCAGTTGCAGTTTTCTTTTTTCCCCTCTTAAATATGTTATCCCAAAGGCACTACCACCATTGCTGATGGGCTCAGCCTTGGCCAGCAGCAGGTCCATCTTGGAGCTGGTTGGCACTGGCTTCATCAGACATAGGAGGAGAAGCTTCTAGCAGCCTCTCACAGAAGCCACCCATGTAGCCCTGCCTCTACCAAAACCTTGCCATGCAAACCCGACTCCTGGCCTGGTTGTAACTACATGTAAATCTTTTGGGGGACTAGGCATTACTGTTAAGAGCTGTTACTATGGCACCAAAATCAGTGGTAGCACACTAGCATGGGGCACAGTGTTGAGTTTCCAGGTAGAGTTCTGTTGTAGATACAAAGTGCATCTTCCCATCCTTAGGTATGTTGCTTGCCTGTAACTTAATGAAAAGTTTCCACCTTTAGTGATAACTTTTACTTAATAGATCTCACAGAACTGATTTTTTTTTTTAATGATTCTTTAGACCAGCAGCTTTTTATTTAAGTGACAAGCTAATCCTGTTAACTCTGAATCTCCTGGCCATGCTGCAGCTATTTTATGTGTTTTGACTGCTATTTTAGAAGATAATTTACTTGTTAGAACAAGTTCCACTTCCCTGTTAGAGAGTAGCACCTTAATTGTATAGAGGAGTCAAATTTTGATTTTGACACACATTTACTAGCTCGTTGACACACATGTACTAGCTCTCAGCTCATGTTTCAAATACACACAGGTTTGCTATTTCATGAAACTTACTGTATGAAAACGGTAGAAGTTAAAGTCAGTGAACTCTTGAATTAAGTCTCCTACTGTCTGTCCATAGTGGACTGTAGGTTGCTCAAGTTCTAAATTAATACTATACCTTTTAAAGAAAAACACTTTTATTTCTCAAAAATGGTGTATATATCGATATGTCCCCCACAATACTGCATTGCTAAAAATTAAGAGCAATGAGTTATTTTATGGTATTATGAAGTAGGTTCTAATAACACACTCCAAATCAAGAAGGAATTGTTAAAATTAACTTGGATATGCCAGAACAGTGCTCTCCAGGTTGCCTTTGCAAGCCTTAAGAGTCGAACAAGTCCTGAAATATTCCATGTGCTTGGCAGACCTAAGTCACTGGATGCAGAGGGTGATGGGGCTTGCTTTTTGTGATTAACAGGAAATTACTAGAATACTTTGTGTACTACTGTAAAGAAGTGATGCCAAGACTTTCCAAAGTGTCCTGGTTTTAAAACAAAGAAACAAACGAAAACATTACTATTATGGATCCAAGTCATGATGTGCAGATGAGCTCTCTGTGTGGTCAATCATCTCCTGTGCATGTGGAAAATATAATTCAGCATTTTGTGAAAGTGGGCAGACAAGACAGATTTGCGGATGTGTCGGGAGGGTTTTTTCTGATGGTCATTACAGGATGGAAGCCTTGGAATGAGAAACCGCCGTAGCTTTTCTGTGTTTGTCTCAAGCATAGCAGCAGGGGAGCATTTGAAAGAAATGAAATGTCTCTCAAATTCTTTAATGTCAGAGTGAAACATTTCACATTTTGGTGAAAATATAGTATTAGAATAATAGCTGTTTCTTCCCCTTTCGTTTTTGAAGAGAGATGTTATGAATGAGTAAGTTCGAGGAATGAAACATACTGCAGTTTTGAGAAGACTGTAAAAAGCTATGTAAATAGCTTGTATGTTCGACTTCTGTGCTCAGAAAGGGAGCTTTGTATGTTTCTGGAGAAATGTAATATCCTTAGAAGGACTGAAACCTCTGTTGTCCTAAACTTGTCTCTAAGGTGTGTTAGTTTAACAACCTAAATGTTATATTTGAATCCTTAAGAGTTAAAAGCTCCGGATTTCTGTAATTTGACTCTGAAATCAGTAAGCATATGGAGACAGTGAGATCATAGGCAGGTAACTTGCACAGCAGTATGAGTAGAAGGGTGCTGCTCATGAACACGGTGTAGAAACTGGATGCTATAATAACACACGGCTCTTTTATGTAAGGTTTTTACAGATAGGTCTTATGAAGCATTTCAGAGAATATTGGAACTGCTTCCCCTTTTTAGAATGCATGAACGAAGGCAGGTTTAAAGCACTTTTGCTCCTTCTAATACACAAATATTGTAGATTAAATAATTAGAAGGAAGCTGAATTACACATCTCTGACAGTCAGTCTATCTCCACTATAACAATCTTTCAAAAATACATAATAAAAACATACTTTGTTTCAAAATTTTAAAATTAAGTAGATTCAGTGTTTTCCAGGAAAGTAATGTAATTGGGAGAAAGAGGTAATAATATGACATCATTTTTTATAGTGTATATAGTGGTGTTATTTAAGCCTATTCTGAGAAATATTCCTGTTCGTCAAATATAGGGCACATCGAATGAAACTACTAGGTGACAAAATCGTAACAAACCTGTTCTTTGCACATTATGTTATAGAGCTGCAGAACCCTTTCTGCAGGATGTTGTCAATATCAAAAATTTACACAAGTTCAGAAAACAGTTGAGTAATTTCATGAAGGAAAACTCTACTAGGGATTAGTAATCATACAGGTATCACATCTGGCTCTGAGAATCTGCAACTCTCAAGCTCTGAATACTGTTAATACTCATAGGAAGTATTTCTGTTTGCTTGTGCTGTTCCTAAACCTTTGTTAGGGATAGGAAGCTGTAGTAGATAAGCCTTTTAGACTCATCTAGGAGTTGTTTTTTGTGTTGGGGATCTGCTGAGAACTGGAATTGTTGTTGTCTGGCTTGTACTGAGAGAAACCTGTTTTTGAGACAGTAACAACCACCAAAAAAAAGGTCCTAAAGATAGATGCTGGAATTATTTCAGAAGCACAAGCAGAATTCCTACCTGATTTAAATAGAATTACATTAATATTACCCAAATTCTCAGCTGTAAACATGGGGAAAGGTCTGTTCCATTCTGTACGTTGTTAGGATGTCAGGAGGTCACCTCCAGCTGTTCCCTTGCCAGCAGGAGGGAGAGTACCCAGGTTCCTCCTCACTGTGTAAGTTGGATGCAGATATGGCTGGAGTATCAACAGATCTCTTGTTCTATTTCAAGATGTGTTTATACTGTGCCCTCAAACACCTGATTTGTTTCCCCTTGTATTCTCTTCTCCCATTTTTCCCTTTCCAACTTCTTTCCATTTACCATTCTCATCACTTCCCAATCAAACATCTCAGCCCGGTTTTCCCTTGCCCTCTGGCCTCAATTCTATCGACTGGTAAATTCTGTTAAGATAGTATTCCCCTTCTGTTATCTGTAGTGCCTGCCTGCTCTTTATCCTGTTGCTGTCTTTAATTAGTGGTGCCACAGGACAGGGTGAGCCATCTGCATATACGCTACTCCTCTCTTACCCGTAGCATCTCTCACCTGGTGGCGTTGTCATTTTCTTAGAGTCACCATAAACCAGGGCGTGCCAATCACATGCTACCCTGACATACAGAGTCTTGTAATCTATAATTATTTGTGTCTGTGCCCAGAAGAGATTGCAGAATGATATAGTTTATATATACCTCAATGCTTATATACCTATAGCTGTCTCTAGGGATTTCCTTAAGTCTTTATATCAGAATAACCACAGCTGTTTGCATTGGAAATTAGGGGATTTGGTAGCTGGAAAAGGGTAGACTTGGAAAAGGGATCAAGCCCAGAGCTGGATAGGGAACACTTCTTGTGGAAAAAAATGAGATTTAGGGAAGAAATGTGAGACAAAAGAACAATTTATTTATTTTCCAAAAATATTTTACCCAAAAATATAATCTTGCGAATTTAAAAAAATTGTTTATGGGCAGCCAATAAACCAGAAATGAAAATTGACAGGACCTGCCAAGCACACTGTTGGGGAAGCTCAGTCCCTGCCTGCCCTGCTCCTCACCCATCAGCCTGCCTGGAAGGGACTTGTCAAATTCGGCTTTCTATCCACAGCAAGTGAAGTTGATCTGCTTTTGGTTTTTTGTTTGGTTTTTGTGGGGCAAGGAGGAGCTGTTTTTTAAACATGGACAGCTGGATTTTTAACAGGTAACTGCTCCACCACCTTTACCAGACTTTGTAGCTCAGTGACTTGACAAAGGTATTATTTTTTGGAAATTATTACGGTGATTTGAATGTTTTGTTTTCACTTTTGCCACACAATTGGGTTTCACAGCTGCAGCAAACTCACTAGATTATTTTGGATAGTTTAGTCTGAACAATCCAAAACAGTTTTGAGGGAGAGCAAAGATTCTGTCTCTTCTGTATTGTAGTTTTAACTACAATAAATACTTTGATTGCTCTCCTTTGGGGAACTTGAAATAAAGTGTAGAATCAACAGAGCTGATCTGGAAAACTTGTGTGGTTTTACATACCTGCCTGGAAAAAAAAAAAAAAAAAAAAAAGGAAAGGAATAGCGTGTGCTGCAAAACAAGTCCCATCCACGGTCTGTCTTTTCTCCAGGCTTGCAGGTCTGTTAACGCTACAGCTGACTTCCCCTTTCCTGCTTAGGAAGGGACATAAATGTCAGATGGTTGTTTGACTGCATTGCATTATGGAGGAGCAGCCCATTGCTTTATTTTTTTTCGTGATACCATATGTATTTATGTGAGGCACATGTGAGATGCTGAGAAACTGGTATGTTTAGATGGCAGTGCAAATTTTAGCCCATTGTGGGAATAAGTCTCTAGTGGGTGCATGGGGTGGAAAGTGTTTCCTCCTAATAACAGTAAGCTGCATGAAAGTCACTGTGCCATTAGCTGTGTTACAGATAGCGTAAACTGGAATTATGCTCCATTTGTGCTGTGAAAGCTATAAGGCATTTGAAGCACTTTTTGTTAACAGCTTAGGAAGAGCAGTATGAAATTTGGGCCACTATGACCATCTGCTCTCTCAAATCCTTCAGTATCCCATTAAGTTGTCACTGTCTGTGTCTTCTGGCAATGATTCCTGAGTGTTTGCCTTTTCAGTAACATACCTAATGTTTGTGTGTTTCATTTTCTTCTTTTACAAAGATATTCATGAGGAGCCTTTACTTTCTGTATGCCTTTACTTTCATCGCGTTCTCTTTTTGTCCGTTTACAAATAAGTAGAGATAATTTTTCATCCTTTCCATTGAGGAAAATATCTCTGTGTCTCTCAGTTGAATTCTTGCTATTTCTTCTGTGTCCTCTACAGCTAGAAGGTGATTGGAACAGACCACTAGTATTCATCTTGGCTGTTTTAATTGCATATCAGTTTTATCGTTTTCCATTAATTTCCTTGTACAACTGAGCATCTGATTTCTTCTGCCTGTCATGAAAGCGTGAGCACAGACATTTTCCATAAGCCTGTGACAGCTCTTCTCAAATCCACGTAGAGGATGAAATATTAACAGTGCTATAATTTGTTATCTCATTTATAAAGGCTTCTTGCTGAGGAACATTTGTATATAAAAGAAAAATATTGTGCAAAACATTAATATGCTATGTATAGCACTGGAAGAGATGCTACCTAAGGGTTAAATTACTTCCAGTACTTAAAAGCAGATTTGTAAAGAATTTAAAAGTTGTTTTTAAATTGTATCACAAAAAGATTCACTGCATATACATATACACATACACTTTTCAGTATAAAGGTGTCATTTCCAAGCTGTCATCCTTAACTCCAGCTAGTATGAAGGAAATTAGAGGTATCAATAGGTACATTTCATCTTCTGGGCATGAGGGCAAGTGTTTTACTACTTTTTTGCAGGTGTGTTTATGTGAACTGGAAAGCTAACTTACAGATCTGGTCACTGTTCTCTAACATGTATGTACTGTGGTAGTGGAATTAAGCAAAAGACGTAAGGTTTGTGTGTGACATGTTTTGGGAACTTCACCAGCACTGGTTGTGTCAAGATCCACAGGCCAGGTAATCACATAAATGTTTCAGAAGGAAAACAAATGCCACACAAAGAATGTTAATGTTTAGGTTTACAATATCAATTTTGAATGCTGTGATAATGCTGCTAGAGAAAAGTAACTGATATGTGGTTTCTGTTTTGGTGGTTCTTTCACTGTTTGTACAGAGAGATGTGACTAATTTACAATAACAAATTTTCACCTTGGAAAATTTGCTACAATACAGTCCATATTTCCTGGAGATAGTTTGAGGGCTGCAGAAATAAACCTTTTTTAATTCAAATGCAGCCCTGGATAAGCTTTTTGGTAAGTCTTGACCAAGATAAGTAGATGTAAATGTGAAATGGGCAGAAATTATGAATTTGTACATGACACTGGATCTTCATCATGCTTTGCCAGGGTCTGATTATCTTAATTGTTCTTCTTGAATCTTTCTGTACTAAGGCAGTATGTAGATAGCTCTTAACTTCCTGTCAGAAATGAGCTGGCAGTGTTTTGCATAGCTGAAGTAGTTTATTCAATATGGAAAATACCTTGAAATATTTCTCAAGGCTGGGAAAAACCTTTAACAACTCATAATTCTCATTTGGAATATTTTATACAGCCACAATCTTGGGCTGGAATTTGAGCTGTGTTCTTGTTGTTAATGGAAAGATGCAGGTCAGTTTACTTGCTTTGTAAAATTAGGTAAATATGTGCAATCCATACTGAATTTAATGGGAATTGCAGGGTAACTTGGTCAGGAGGTCTGAGGAGGACCCTGGCCCAGCTCTGTCACAGCAGGCTCAGTGCAGTGGTCACAGAGGGGGCTGCTCAGGGCTGTGTCCCCTCGGCGCTCGAACCCCCCCACCCCCCAAGCCTCCCTGGCCCCAGGGAAAGAAAGCCTTTTCCTCAGGTCCCATGTGAACCTCTCTCTCTTTCTTGGTCCAGCCGATGCCCCTTGTCTCTCTGGCTCCCTCTTCTCCACCACTGCCCTGCAGGTACCCGGGGCTGTTGTCAGCCCACCCCAGAGACATCTGCCCCCAGGCTGAGCCAGCCCCATCCCTCAGCCTCTCCTTGCAGGGCAACTGCTGTCTCTTATACA